>NC_056729.1:1643923819-1644228819 GCF_019279795.1 Protopterus annectens | reverse complement strand
GTTGTGTGAATGGGTAACAGAATATACACCCCTGGGATCATGTGTCACAGAACCATACAGCCAGGGGGTGGGGGAGCCTGTCCAGTGTGATAGCTGCAAGACCGGTTGGGGGAATTTAATGGTGTTGAATTGTCACATTAACATGCCCTCTTTAGATCACTAAGTGCTCCTATCACCCTCCACAACCCCAGTCTTCAACAGCTTCCAGCAACTCTGCCTGGAATTGCTTCATTGGCTATGCTTGACAGAGGCTCAGTTCCTTCATCAATGGTGCAGGGAAAACCAACACACTGTAGCTATGCTTCTAATTGCCCTTGGGCAGATAGGTAGTAGGCTATCTTTGAACCTCTAAAGAGCAGGCCATCACAGCCATAATATGTGAATAAACAGACCTTCAGATCACTATATACAGTGAGAAATCACCATGTAGTCAGGAAACAGTAAAGTACAGCAAGAACATACAGAACACTGATACTTAGTCACTCCAAAAGCCTGTCTTGGAATCTAGAAGACTTGTATAAGTTTAAGGCTTTCTATTACTTACCACTAGGTTACCTACAGGAGAGATGAAAAACAAGCACAGATGGGGAACATGCATGCAATGATACCATACCGGCTTATGTGTCAGCCTTAGGCTTTGGAATACTGGCCAAGGCTATTGTCGCTCCCATGGTGCCTTATTCAGGAGAGTCTCAAAGGTGAATACTTGCTCCATAAACAGCACAATAGCAGATTCAATGAGGGTTATGCTACTCAACACCAGCTACCAACATGCATGCACTCACAGCACCCCTCAGGATGGACAACATCAACATCTGTGCAGTAACTGAGATATGTCTTAAGGCTCCTGAGAGCACAGCAGCACTACCAGACTACAACCCATACCACACATTTCAGCCACAGAACATGGACTGACACAGACATGAAGGGGCTGTATCCATATTTATCAGGGATACCTACACCTCCAGGTTAGTGGGGCAGCATGATACCTCTGAGATCATCCATTTGTAGCTAACATCAGCCACAACTGCAATGTAAACTGTGGCCTGCTACGGATCACCCTCCATGACCCAGGACCACTAATCCACCTGCCTGTAGACAGTGGAGAACATGACAGTCCTAATGCACACCCTGGCATTGGTCGATGTCAACTACCATACCATTAACTGGGAAACTTACTCCAGTACTCACTTCCAGGCCCAGCGCTTCCTGGAATTTATCACCTCATATTCCCTGTATTAGGTGGTAACCTCCTTAACATGGGGTGGAAACTACTAGAAGTGGTCATTACCAACATGGGCAACAGATGCACCACTGCGGAGGTTAACCTGTCACTGGTTAGATCTGACCATGAACTATTCACTGTTTCCACACTCAAGCATCTCCCCCGCCCACTGATACCACAGTGTAAACCTTTCGTACAGCTAAATTTACACTATTAGTGACAGGGGTGGGGGGTTTCACAGCTCCCACGCTAAGAGGAAACACTGCTCAAGATACAGACAGATTTACAAATGCAGTCTATAAGCATCTACACGGATGTATGGATCACTGGTAAACCAAGACTCACTCCTCCTAGACAAGGACACCAGTCTGGTGGACCTCTGCAATAAACAGGCTATACTACAGAAGTGTTCCAGACAAACAGCAAATACGACGAAGGGCAGACTTCCTTGACCACTATTAGTATGATACGTAGGTCCCTCATGACATCATCCAAGGCTAACATCAGCAGGAGAATACGCAAGGATGCGAAAGATAACCACAAAGCCTTCTTTGGCTATGTCAAGGATCTAAGTGGTGACACATAAGGTGAGGGTGGGAGGGTGGCCTAATGCTTAAGGTGTTTGCCTTACAAACACAAGGTGCAGGGTTTGAGTCTCACAAGGGGTAATTGGCTAGGCTTAAAATGGCTCACAAGGGCTGTTAGCTTAGTACTTATCTATGAACCTATGACACACAGATTTGCACTGTGCCAATGAAATATAGCACAAAATATGTTGACTCTATTGATATCACCAACATCCTTGCAGATACATTCAATGCATACTTCACCCCTAAAGAGCCCACAGCACTACCCGAAAGATACAGTATCCCATACATCAGAGCCACATAGGTGGAAATGGCCCTCTCTAACAGCAGGACACAGCGTCAGTGGAGGCAGATGTTGTCCCAAGCTTCACTGCATCTTGCAAACTGTACAAGACAACCTGACCCCCCACCTAATTAATCTTTCCAACCTCAGCCTCTCCACAGGCTACATGCCCATGCAATGGCACGTGGCAATGGTTATTCCACTCCTTCAAGGTGGAATCACAACTGACCATGGTAACTACCACCCCATAAGCCTGACTAGCCTGGTCTGCAATGGTATGGTTTGCATCCTCATGGCACTCATTAACAAAGACATTGGTAACCTCCGAACATGTGACCCAACCCAGATCAGCTTGGTTGAGTGCAGCTCATGCCTACTGAACCTGTTTGACGTCTTACATACAGTCACCAAGACGTTAGATGATGGGGAGGTGGTTCACACATACTACCTGGACCTCGCCAACACTTCTGACACCATGACCCACTCAGGTATTATTGATAAACACACCAGCCTGTACATACACCCATATATCACAGGTTGGGTTACCAACGGGCTTACACACAGAACCCACATGGTACGACTAGCGGTATCCGGGTCCAACTCTTGACCAGTCATGACTGGTGTCCCACAGGACTCAGTCCTGGTAGCCCTACTGTTTGGCATATACATCTCAGAGGTACAGGAAAACACAGGTGGACTATGGCACACTATGTTTGGCAATGACTGTGAACTGGGAGCCATGATTGATAGTCCAGCTGACATAGACATTCCTCAAGGGGCCTCACAGAGAACGTCACAGGGTGTCAATTTCATGGCCTCCAGCCAAGTGCCACTAACTGCATGGTCATTTCATTGTGGAATTGGCACCCACATATTAACACATAAGTGGCACTCACTTTAATACAGGCGAGGTAATGGGGTATCTGGGGACTAAGGTAGGTAGTGATCTCCCCTTTGACATTCATATCTCCACAGCAGTTAGGACATCCTTCTATGTAGACCATCTGATTTTTAAAGGATTCCCATCTAGACATACTGGGGTTATAGTGCCCTTTTACTTATCACTCATCAGTCCCATCATAGAGTATAATAACCCATGTGGGATGTACCTCAGAAGACACTTCCAACAGCTGGGAGGTCCACGAATGTACCTCACCAAGGGGAATACTGGCCTCCAACATATGGCCTAAGCAGCCAGACTGAATAAACTCCTTCTTTACTCAGTGGCATCTCATTTACCCAGAGATGATCTCTGCTGGCCAACACAGCCATGTCGAACTCAGGCTTGATGGATATGCTCCACCTATGGAAATCCATGTCACAGTGAGCCACACACTGTAGTGAACCTTACCACAACAATAACTGGAAGATGCTGGAGGGACAGATTCCTGTCACAGACACTCCCCATACTTTGGAACAACATCCCTAACTACATTATACAGAGCCCCTCACTCTACACTCTGCAAGAGAAACCTTGAAGAGTGGATGGGGAACAGTAGATGCACCCCAGAGATCCCGCCATTAGCTCTGTTCCACAGAGGGACAGTTATGATTCAATGCGGTGTCAAAAGCTGACACATTTTGGCTGGGCCTATGAATGGCCTCTGGCATTTGGCCAAGTGATCATAAGTATTTTTTTAATTTTTTAGTTTGCATTTTTTGATCTTTTGAGCTTTTCGACTACTGTTTGTGCCTATATTACTGCTTTATTACCTTATTTTCCTGTTTTTGTGAGCTTATATTGTTGATTGCACTTGTGGGCTAAAGTATTGCTTAAAAGTAACAAACAGGCTAATACACTCAAGTGTACCAGCCTTTGATAGCAATTTAGTCGAAAACAAAGCATTTACTGCATTTTTTTCTGTTTGCAAAAAAAAAAAAAAAACCAAAAAAAATATTTCTCCTTTCCTAAACTTTCCTAGCTAGTTGTTCCAGTGATCAGATTTTGCTGATCCCTGGGCTTTGTATTTGGTTTCTGTGTTCCTCCATTTTCTTGTGTGGCCAGAGGTAGTTTCTTTACTCACCAGTGGGAGTGGGGAGTACTGAGCTGCTTGTTTGTCCTCAGAGGAGTGGTTAGAAGCAGCAACTAGTAATTTGTCGGCCATTTTGGGTCATTTCCTGTTTTTTCCAGCTCCCTGCTATAAAGCACGCTTTGGCAGGCTTTTCTGGCATTAGAGAACTAGGCATAGCTCCTCGTGGTCCCCTGCAGAGTTCCTAAGCCAGCAAAGAGCAGAAAAAGCAACTTTCTTGATCATAAGTATTTTTTAAACTTTTTAGTTTGCATTTTTTGATCTTTTGAGCTTTTCGACTACTGTTTGTGCCTATATTACTGTTTTATTGCCTTATTTTCCTGTTTTTGTGAGCTTATATTGTTGATTGCACTTGTGGGCTAAAGTATTGCTTAAAGTAACAAACAGGCTAATACACTCAAGTGTACCAGCCTTTGATAGCAATTTAGTCGAAAACAAAGCATTTACTGCATTTTTTTCTGTCTGTTTGCAAAAAAAAAAAAAACCAAAAAAATATTTCTCCTTTCCTAAACTTTCCTAGCTAGTTGTTCCAGTGATCAGATTTTGCTGATCCCTGGGCTTTGTATTTGGTTTCTGTGTTCCTCCATTTTCTTGTGTGGCCAGAGGTAGTTTCTTTACTCACCAGTGGGAGTGGGGAGTACTGAGCTGCTTGTTTGTCCTCAGAGGAGTGGTTAGAAGCAGCAACTAGTAATATGTCGGCCATTTTTGGGTCATTTCCTGTTTTTTCCAAACCCTGCTATAAAGCACGCTTTGGCAGGCTTTTCTGGCATTAGAGAACTAGGCATAGCTCCTCGTGGTCCCCTGCAGAGTTCCTAAGCCAGCAAAGAGCAGAAAAAGCAACTTTCTTGATCATAAGTATTTTTTAAACTTTTTAGTTTGCATTTTTTGATCTTTTGAGCTTTTCGACTACTGTTTGTGCCTATATTACTGTTTTATTACCTTATTTTCCTGTTTTTGTGAGCTTATATTGTTGATTGCACTTGTGGGCTAAAGTATTGCTTAAAAGTAACAAACAGGCTAATACACTCAAGTGTACCAGCCTTTAATAGCAATTTAGTCGAAAACAAAGCAGTTACTGCATTTTTTCTGTCTGTTTGCAAAAAAAAAAAAAAAAATATTTCTCCTTTCCTAAACTTTCCTAGCTAGTTGTTCCAGTGATCAGATTTTGCTGATCCCTGGGCTTTGTATTTGGTTTCTGTGTTCCTCCATTTTCTTGTGTGGCCAGAGGTAGTTTCTTTACTCACCAGTGGGAGTGGGGAGTATTGAGCTGCTTGTTTGTCCTCAGAGGAGTGGTTAGAAGCAGCAACTAGTAATTTGTCGGCCATTTTGGGTCATTTCCTGTTTTTTCCAGCCCCCTGCTATAAAGCACGCGTTAGCTGATTTAGCACGAGCTGCTACCGTTACACTAGGGCAGCGCCCGGTTAATCAGATTTAAACTATTAGGGCTACCTAAAGTCCACTCTTCAAATTTTCCCTTAAAACTACCTTCCTCAAAGTATACTACTGTTCTTGACTCCCAAGTAGACTATTCTCTATCTGTATAGCGAAGCACTTGCTCCTACAGTACTTATCACCTCGATACAGCACTCTTGTTATAGAAAGTACCCCAAAAAAGCAAACCCCATTTCTCGGTCACCCACATCCCCCAGAACCTTTTCTTAAGTTTTTCTGTCTATTCCTTCTAGCATGTCGAGGGATCAGTTGCTAATGTCCTCTCCTGCTCAGCTGGTGAACCTGGGAATATTGAGGCAATGTTACAATTGCCTCATGTACACAGACAACCCTCTCCTCCTCCCACAAAACACAAATACATGCGAGAGATGCAACTATACGGCCAAACTGGAGGCTGAGCTCTCTCAACATAGGACTGGCATGACCAGACAGGAGGAGAAGGTAACCACACACACTATAGACCCAGTCTCATATAATACCATCACAACCTCAAATCATACACATAAACACACAAAGACATACTCGGAGGCTCTGATAAAAAATCTACCAAAACAGCAGAGGCCACCAAAGCAGACACCCAAACAACTACCACCTCAGAACACAACACCTGCAACACATAGACCACACAGTCAGAGTGTCAAGCAGTCACAGCCCTTAAGGCCAAACACAATGCCAGACACACTAGTCATTGGTGACTCCATAGTCAGACACACTGACGTCCCGCTCACCAGACTGAGTAAGGAGAAGGTCACAGTAAGCTGCCTGTCGGGTGCTAGAATCCACCACATAACGCATGCACTCAGGTCTCTCAACAGCAGGTACAAGTACGACTCAGTCATTGTCCACGCTGGTGTTAACGACCTGAGACGTACCTCCTTGGACTACATGAAAAGAGACATAGAGGAGCTCTCTGATTATGTAGCCCAAGCAGGTATGACTCTGACTTTGAGCAGTATCCTACCTTCACCAAGAATGATGCCACAATACAGAGATAAGATGATCAGCTTTAACAATTGGCTTAAACTCTGGTGTCATTCAAAGGGGATCCAATGTCTGTCTGCCTGGGATGACATGCTGGACAAGCCACGCTGCTTCGCAAGGGACGGCTTGCACTTGTCACCCCTGGGATTTCGGATTTTGGCAAAGGCTCTTGCCACCCCCATAGTGCCTTTTTTAGGCAAGGCTCAAATTCTAAGCCTACCACCCTAGAACAAAACAAAGAAAAAAAACTAAGGGTAATGCTGCTCAATGCCAGAAGTCTCAACCTCAAGATGCACGCACTCGAGGCCCTTCTCAGTATGGAGAACATCGATGTCTGTGCTGTGACAGAAACCTGGTTCAAGGCTCCTGAGAGCACCCCAGCACTATCAGGTTTTACCTCATATCATGTGTTCCGGCCCCAAAACCCGGACAATACCAAGAAAGGAGGAGGGGTATCCATATTCATCAAGGACACCCACACCTCAAGATTGGTGGCATCGCACGATGCATCGGAAATCATCCAGGTGCAATTAACCATAGGCAAGATTGCTCTGCAATTTGTAGCATGTTACAGGCCACCCTCGCAAACTCAGGAACCTCATATGGCCTTCCTGAAAACACTGGAGGGGATAAATGTATCTCCAAACACCATCATACTAGGTGACTTCAACTACTGTAATATAGACTGGGAACACTACTCAAGCCCAAACACTCTAGCCCAAAAGTTCCTGGAATTCATAAACTCAAATGCCATGGAACAACTAGTCACCATCCCCACAAGAGGAGAAAACATACTTGATCTCATCATCACGAACATGGGAGCACAATGTTCAATGCCGGAAGTATACCCCTCACTGGTGAGATCTGATCACAAACTAATCTCGCTGGAGGTCCTCATCCGCCCCACCGAAATGAAAAGACCACAGTAAAGAACTTCTCGAAGCCGACTTCACACTTCTAAAGACTAGTGTGGTCTCCTTTAAGGCCCCTGAGCCGGCGGTTAACATTACTCAAACCGCTGAATCACTTACAAATGCCTTCTACCAGCACCTGCAGGGCTGTATGGATCAGGCAATCCCAAGCAAAACAAAGACTCTTTGTACCAAAGGCAAGCGTCCAGTCTGGTGGACCCCAGCCATAAACAAACTCTACAACAAAAGGAGAAAGCTACTACAAGATAGAGCAAAATCCTTAAAAGGTAAGACACCGCTGATCACTATAAGTAAAAAGCTAAGAGCTCTCATAAAATCATCCAAAGCTAATTTTGAGAAAAAATAGCTAAGGACTCTAAAGACAACCATAAGGCATTCTTTAGCTATGTCAGAAACCTAGGAGGAAACTCCCAGATATGCTCAGAATTAGTTCAAAATATTGTGAAGATTACTGATCCTACAGACATTGCCAACATACTGGCTGACAGGTTCAGTGCAAACTTCTCCCTCCCCCCCTAAAGGAGAGATATCTATACCAAATGATTGTAGCCCCCCAAACATCTCTAACGCCCAGGTGAGAACTGCTCTCTCCAAGGCAAAGAACACAGCATCCATGGGACCTGATGGTGTCCCCGGCTGTGTGCTCCATGAACTCAACGAGGAATTAAACCCACAGTTAGGACAGCTGTTTAATCTTAGTCTCACCTCCGGATATGCACTCCAGGAGTGGCACACAGCGACTGTGGTCCCACTCCACAAAGGCGGTGCCTCCACCGACCCTGGAAATTACCGTCCCATTAGCTTGACAAGCCTTATCTGCAAAGCCATGGAGAGGATCATAATGGATCTCATAAATAAAGACATAGGGAACTTGCAGACTTTGGATCCAACCCAGTTTGGCTTTGTCAAAGGCAGATCATGCCTTTTAAACTTGGTTGACTTTTTCGAAACAGTCACCAAGGCCATTGACGAGGGAAAGGCAGTCCATACAGCATACCTAGACCTGGCGAAGGCTTTTGATACAATACCTCACTCGGGTATCATTGAAAAACTCATCAACTTAAATGTAAACCCATACATTACAAGATGGGTTGCAAACTGGCTGAGTGACAGAACCCACAGGGTCAGAGTTGCTGGCGCCATGTCAGACTCAAAGCCTATCACAAGTGGTGTCCCACAGGGCTCAGTCCTGGGCCCACTCTTGTTTGGCATCTACTTTTCTGAAGTACAAGCAAACACAGGAGGGTTATGGCTGACAAAGTTTGCAGATGACTGCAAACTGGGCGCCATAGTTGAAAACACATCCAACACAGATATCCTTCAGAAGGGTCTCACAGAAACGGATGACTGGTGCCAGAGCCATGGCCTAAAGTTAAATGCCAAGAAATGCATAGTCATACCCTTCGGGAAAAATAAGGTTACCCCTAGCTACCATATAGGTGGCAATCCCTGAACACAGAAGAAGTTATTAGGGACCTGGGAACCCAGGTTGACAGTAGCCTTTCATTCGACACTCATATTGCTAAATTAGTTAGGAAGACCTTCTACATTGCCCACCTTATCATGAAGGGATTCACATCTAGATCAAGGGAAGTCATAGTCTCCCTATACTCATCACTCATCAGACCAATGATCGAGTACAATGCCCCATTCGGAATGTATCTGACCCGACACTTGCAGCAGCTGGAGAGGCCACAAAAGTTCCTCACCAAAAGGATAAAGGGTCTCAAAATCTGTCTTATGCTGCCCGACTGAAAGAACTCCAGTTATATTCAGTTGCTTACCGCTTGCTCAGAGGTGACCTATGCCTGACATACAAGGCCATGTCAAACCCAGATTTGATGAACATGCTTCATCTCAAAAAAATCTAGATCCTCAGAGCCACAAGGGTGGGAGACTTAAACCTCGACACGGTTATTAATAGGACGTGCTGGAGGGATAGATTCATCACCCAAAGACTCCCTATGCTGTGGAACAAAATCCCGGTTTATGTGAGGCAGAGCACCTCGCTGGCCTTGTTCAAGAGGAATCTTGACCAATGGATGGGAGATCGCAGATACACCCCAGGGGTTACCTCAGTGTCACTGTTCGACAGAGGCACAGCAAAATAATGGGCATAGTTTCTCCAAACTAAAGGGGTGGCGTAAGCCACAAAACTATGGGCTAGGCTTATAAATGCCCTCGGGCAGATAGCCTAGTATGAACCTATGAACCTATGAAGTACCCACCTATGAATCTATGCATACAGTATCTGCATATGCTGATAGCTTATTTACTGTTCAGCTGTTGACTTACCTTGTGCCAATGGCAGTTGTGTGTGCAATAGCTGAGGGCTGCCTATGTTGGATGCACACAATAGACTGCCTATACATGACAAGTTACAGGTAGTCTTGTGTGTGTGCCATCCATTTTTACTGTGTGTGCAGGTGGAGAATGGTGTCAGTCCCTAGGTGCCTACACTGTCAGTATGTGTGCTATAAGTTTCCTCTTTGCCAAGGCATGGGCATACTGTGCATGCCTCCGTCTGCCTACTGAGGATGGCTCAGGGTGTTCATGGTCTGAGTACCTCTGTGCCTGTGGGGCCCTTGGCAATGGTGGTGGGCTGTGAGGGCCTTCACCATTCTGTCCTTGCTGCAGCTGTTTCCGCAGGACCATATTGTGTAGCATGGCATACACTATGAAGATGTGGGCACATGTGCCTGGAGAGTACTGCAAGGCTCCACCAGATATGTCCAAGCAACGGAACCATGATTTCAGCATCCCAAACACACGCTCAATGATGATTCTGGTTTGTGTGTGTGCCTCATTATGGTGTTCCTGCATGGGTGTGTGTGTGCATTTCTGATGGGAGTCATCATCCATGGTAACAGCGCATAGCAAGCATCCCCCACCAGGTGGCCATTTGGGATGTCCCCCCTGGCAAATAACTGATACAGCTGTGAGGCATGCCAGATGTGGGAGTCATGATAGCTTCCAGGGCTGTCGGCACACACACATCCATGATAATGCCCTGGGCATTGCACACGACCTGGCAGTTGATGGAGGGGTATCCCTTGCAGTTTATGTAGCGCCTACTCTGCTCATCGGGTGGTGACTTGATGTGTTTGTGCAGGCAGTCAATTGTACCCTGTATCTCAAGGTATTCTGCCACACGGTGGAAGAGATGCATATTTCTGGCCAACTCCTCCTGCATTTGGGGGAAGTGTATGTGCTTATTGGCATGTGGTAACATGGCATCCAGGAACTGGTGTAGTACTCTGCATGCTGATGCCTGTGAGATCCCTATGATATCCCCAGTTGGTCTTTGAAAGGTACCTGTAGCTAGTATTCTCAGGCTTACACATACCTTCGTATCCACTGGGATGGGTTCCCCTCTGTTTGTTCTGGCTCTGAGGCATGGCCGGCACAGCTCCACAAGTTGCTGTAGGATGTCCCAGTCCACCCTGTAATGCTGTAGTATCTCCAGATCATGTAGCCTCTGGTAGGTTACCCTGGGTCTGAACACTCTCCTCCTCCTCTGGTGCCTGCGGTGGTCGTGTGCATCATCCTCCACACCACCTTCAGTCTCCAACACATGCTGGTGGATCAAAGCTATGGCAGCCCCTAACATGTACATAATAAAAGTTCCCCATCTGTATACACCACTGGTGCAGAGTGTATGGGAATACACAAATGTGTGTGAGGTGC
This sequence comes from Protopterus annectens, assembly GCF_019279795.1. Classification (NCBI taxonomy): domain Eukaryota; kingdom Metazoa; phylum Chordata; order Ceratodontiformes; family Protopteridae; genus Protopterus; species Protopterus annectens. Next base: position 1,644,217,642 of record NC_056729.1, on the reverse strand, counting down.
TTTCACACTTTATACTATTGTGCTATGGATGCTGCTTATGTCAGTGGGTGTGTATGAGCTGTTCCAGCTGCATTTTGTCTTAATTATGGGTTTTGCAATGAGTACTGCAAGTGTGGGGCCTTTACTGTGGAGATCTACTTGCCTGCCTTGATTAATCTGTTGCCCTTTAATTCACTATTAAACCTGTATCCCCTCCCATTATCAGGCATGCATCCACCTGCCGTCTTTCTTGTTTTGTACTTTTCCTACCCAATCATAGCAAAATGTGCCTTGTAGCTGATATACTGAAAATCGGCTTTGTTCTGCTTTGACACTTTACTGTTTTCTTTGCAGTACAGCCCCTCCCCTTTCCTGTTCTGCAGGTAGCTGCTTGCATTTAGCTGTTGTCAATGGCCCACTGTAGGCTCCCAGGTGTTAATTAGTCATTTGTACTTCAATTTCACTGCTGCAGCATTTCCTTATTTCTTTCCTATATCCTTCCTGTTTCAGCTGCAATGTGCGCTGCACAAACCCATTTACTGGGTTTACTCGTGTTTTCATCTCTGTTCACAAGCATACTCGGTTACCTTGTGCACTCTCAGCTAAGCATAGCTATGGCCAATTCGACACACCCCTATCCTGCAGCTTTGCCTAGCTCGGGGCAAACTGGTTTAGCAATGCTCCAATCTGCTTACAGCAATGGTGACACACCCCTCTCTTGACGTCATCTTTATCTCGAGGGCACACCTCTGTGTTATAACGCTACTCTGTGAGATGCATCCTTACACCAACAGGGAATCTGCGATTCACTATTACTCCTCTCATTTGCATGGCATTGCCTACTAAATCCTAGCTACTGCACATAACACTGTCACTGCCCCTTAGCAATCCTTGCGCCATAGTATGGAGAGGCATGCCTGCCATTGACTATTATGGAGAAATCGTGATATGTGTTTCATTGCAGTTTTATTCTATATTTTTATATATTCCTTGCGATCCCCTTTGTGCACCACTGCCCTGCACTTCCACGTTGCGATAGTGCGACTATATATATTAAATGTTAATTTTATATTTTGTACATGTTTTTTTATGCCAATGGCTATATATTTAGCCATTGGCATATATTAACAATATAATACATGTGTTTGGTCAGCTGTCATGGCTCCGATTTTATGTTTGCAAAAATGTAAACCATTGTCTATGGTTTACATTTCTGCATGCTTACACTACGCTTGCACCACTTCCGGAATCGCTACATACCTTCATTTGCATGCTACACTGCTGCACATGGGATAATTAGCATACAGGGTTCGGGAGTTGTGTGGGCGTAGCATACGCAGGTAGTGCACGTGGAAACAGCTCATACCTGAATTGCTCAGCGGCCATATTTGGTGTTAGAACGCCAGTGCTATGCCTGCACCTAGCGCAAGCTTCATGAATCCCGGGGATTGTTTCATCTAAAAATAAAGTGCCTGTTGCCCTTTAGGAATAAATTGCCTATGTTACATTAAAAAATGATAAGCTAGTAATATTGCAATAGGGAATGGATAGCAAACTGATAACAGGTTCATAGTTACTAGGTATCTCCCCAAACAGGGCATTCTCAGGACTACAGCATCCACCCCTGTTAAAGGTACAACACAGTACAGTATCAGCAATGCATCTACATACTCTGGTAGTAGAACCCATAGCCTTCTGCAAGTACACAACCTGTTGTGCTGTTAACAATGCAAGCTGACCCAGCATAAGCAGCACTAAACTTCTCTTCCCCTGAAGCTCCACTCAACACTCAACTGTGTCTCTCAACTTTGCATCACAAGAAATCTGGAAAAAGCCAAAATGTACTGGGGGGTGGGCAAAAGTCCAAAAAACCAGGGACATATTTTAAATATTACTTGTATAATCTTGGAAAGTTGCTAGAATAAAATGCTTTGTTGTCACTATGCATTTCACTGCTAAGTCTTGGCCCCAGGTCTCTGTGCACTACAGTCAGAGCAATATACCATTCTGCCAAAGCAGCTGTTTCTTGAAATACAGGAAAACTGAAATCAGTTCTCACCATAGCTCTCAACCTCTTAGCACAAAAAAACCTGGACAAAGCCAATAATGGGGAATACAGCCCCAAAAATAGGAACAAATTTCAAATATTGACCTTATAAACTTATAAAATTGCTAGAATAAAAGGATTAGTGTTACCATTTACTTTCTGAAGAATATTAAGTCTGAAATTGAAATGCCTGTCATTATTTACTGAATTCAAAATCCAGAAAACCACAGATTTTATGAGGAACAGTACAGAACAAAAATATGAGGCAAAAATCTGAATAGCTTTCACAAGTAGTGGTGGGGAGGGAATTCAGGCTCTTGCTACCTGCACTCAAGGTACAGGGTTTGAGCTTAAGTTATTCTCTAGCCACCAGGTAAAATTCTTGAGTTTCTCTCTAGCCACCAGGTATATTTAACTGGGGCATTTCACACACACATACACACACACACACACACACACACACACACACACACACACACACACACACACACACACACACACACACGCGCACATACACACACATGTACTATGAGCAAGCTATCTAGTCTGCAGACTTTGCAGTCCAATCTCCTTCCAGTCTATGCAGTTGTAACCGCATAGACTTCTGGGCATCTCTGTATTCTGATGCCTTCTTTCTAATCCAGACTGGTTAAACAGCAGCAATTCCTGCACACATGCGTGGAGTTCTTGGAACACTGAGCACACGTGGGTGGAATTCTTGGACTCACTTTTTTTATTTCGTTTTTCTTTTCGTTTTTTTTTTTAATTTCATTTTTTTTTCTTTTTACAGCTGGGGGGGAGGGCTGCAGTCCAATAGCAGGAGCCGGCCATGATGTCATTATTTAGTGACATTAAACCCTACTGATTTGCCATAAAACCACAAATATTATGTGGAACAGACGAAAATATGAGACAAAAATCTAGACATTCTGTTTAAATCTAGGCAGCTGAGACATACGTGTCTGCATCATTATTATCTAACCAGTGCACTGATGTACTCAATACGTCTGCCTTTAGTTGTACTGAAAGGGGTCCCTGCACTACCCACCTACCTTATTAACAAATTTAAATAAATATTAAACCTGTCTTAGAGGGTGAATACTCTACAGATTGCTAAACCATACAAAGGAAAAGAAACTGACTAAAAAATAATGGACTATTTCATCTTTACTTCCTCAGCAATGCAGTATTTCCATAAACCTTACATAGATTTTATTTTGCAACGTGAAATCCTGTTGCATGTCATGTTGACTTACTCATATGCATGAACAATGCATATTTATTCATGAAATAATTCCAAAGTGCCTGCTAGTTCAGTGGCTAAGATACAAAGACAGTATTTCATTCTTGGCTCGGACGCAATCTTTGGTCACTACCCTCAACGCTCTAAGAGAATATACTTACCACTGTGATAGGGCAGTGCCTCAGTGCGCATAGCCACATAGTTTATCTAGTACTACTGTTATGTGAACATGGAAATAGAATAACATTCTGCTGTTTGAATCTTTTCCATATCTCACTTTGCTCTTAGTTCTTTGTGAGCATATGCTAGTTTACTAAACAGAACACTTTTCTTTTCTACATTTCTGTGCCAAAAACATCATCAGCATTTTCTTACATTACTTTTCATCGTTTACTATGCAGAAAAGCAGCTTTGGATTTGCAAACCTACTGGTTTAAACCAGGGCCGTGGTATTTTCCTTCTGAAAAGTCCTGAAGATGTGGCAGCTTTCCGTGCCAACTTACAAAGCATCGACGATAATCCGCTTTACAAGAAACAGCCATTCAGATCACCTCAGGCCAGAGTAATGCAAAGGTAAGACCTGTATGAGTACATATGATGCCTTACATCTGTAGTATTATGCCTTATATCAGTAAAAAATTTACTTTAATCTTTGTATAAGATGCAACTACATGTGTCGACTATCATACAGTCTCTAATTATCGTTATTGTAATTTTGTGATGAACTTGTATGTGATTACTGTTTTACTACATTTGTGACTACTTTTTAATTTAATGATATTTTTGGAGCTTTTCTCCTCAGGTCTCTGCTGCCAGACCAAACCAGTCAGGAAATGTCAAATAAATAAATAATATGAAGACACTTTACCAAGAAAGTGGTTTTCCATTTTGTATATTTATGGCAAAACACAGTTTGGCATGCATAAATACAGAAACATGGTGATTACTACTTATTATCGTATATCATTCAAAGAGATTTTATAGGTCCCCACAAAGACACCTGATGTCTGGCTTCATCGGTTCATAGGTATATACTAGGCTAATGACCACCAGATCCTTTATAAGCCTAGCAATGCATCCCAACATAATTCTGCACCTATGTATATAGGTTCATAGGTATATACTAGGCTAATGACCACCAGCCATTTATAAGCCTAGGAATGCATCCCAACCCAATTGTGCCCCGTATGTATATAGGTTCATATGTATATACTAGGCTAGTGACCACCAGATCCTTTATAAGCCTAGCAATGCACCCCAACCCAATTGTACCCCTATGTATATAGGTTCATATGTATATACTTGGCTAATGACCAGCAGGTCTTTTATAAACCTAGCAGTGCATCCCAACCCAGTTGTGTCCCTATGTATATAGATTCATATGTATATACTAGGCTTATGGCCACCAGCGAATTTATAAGCCTAGCAATGTATCCCAACCCAATTGTGTCCCTTTGTATATAGGTTCATATGTATATATTAGGCTAATGACCACCAGGTCCTTTATAAGTCTAACAATGCATCCCAACACAATTGTGCCCCTATGTATATAGGTTCATATGTATATATTAGGCTAATGACCACCAGGTCCTTTATAAGCCTAGCAATGCATCCCAACCCAATGGTGCCCCTATGTATATAGGTTCATATGTATATACTAGGCTAATGACCACCATGGCCTTTATAAGTCTAGCAATGCATCCCTACCCAATGGTGCCCCTATGTATAGAGGTTCATATATATATATATATATATATATATATATATATATATATATATACTAGGCTAATGACCACCAGGACCATTATAAGCCTAACAGTGCATCCCAACCCAATTGTGCCCCCATGTATATAGGTTCATATGCATATACTAGGCTAATGACCACCAGGGCCTTTATATGCCTAGCAGTGCATCCCAACCCAATTGTGCCCCTATGTATATAGTTTCATATGTATATACTAGGCTAATGACTACCGGGTCCTTATATAAGCCTAGCCATGTAACCCAACACAATTGTGCCCCTATGTATATAGGTTCATGTGTATATACTAGGCTAATGACCACCAGGACCTTTATAAGCCTAGCTATGCAACCTAATCCAGTTGTATCCCTGTTCATCATGGGCATTTATTGGGATGGGGTTTGTTAGTTAGTAAGCTTCTAGTGGTTATGTGGGAGGTATGCAAGTTTGGGCATTACTATCTGCCCCTGTCTATCAGAGTCATGGGTGCCAGACCCAGGGTGAATTTGTGACTTTGTATCCATTATTCAACATTTCACTGAAATAGAGTTACAGATGGGCTCTACTGCACATGGATGGGGAGGCTTTTCAGAGCATGGGGATTCTCTGAGACCTATATCTGTCTGACTAGCATGTCTTATATATGTCACAAGCAAAATTTAAATCATTGGATCTAGTGGTTCTGTTGCTGTTCATCTTTTAGATGTGCAAAAGGTCTATCAGAATTGGATCTGAGAATGCCTTGTATGCTAAGCATAGATCACCTGTCAGAAACCTGTACCTGAAAGATGCAGAGTATAGAGACAGGGCATTAAGCAAATCCATATAGGACAATGTGTTTATCTCTAGTAACGTTTGTGGGCATTCTAACTGTTGCACATGTCTGTCAGGCACATGCCAAAGGAGACATTATACTCAATGGTGGGTATGCTAAGGTCTGAATAAAGTGTTACTATGTCTAACTTGGACCTGGATTCCATGCTTTCACTTATAAGCTGGGTGACATTGAATGACTGTCCTACTACCTCGGCCACATGTCAGTCAAAGGCCAGTTTACTGTCTACATATGTTCCCAGATCCCTGACTACTGGGTCAAGTCTTAGAAGTGTCTAGTTGATGGAGTAATTAGTCTGGCTGGCAGTTATTCCAAAAAGCACTATAATGCATTTCTTGGCATTCAGTTTTAGTCTGTGACTTTGGCACCAGTCATTTGTCTGAGTGGTTGCATTTTTAAATACCTACTATGCCCCATACTGTACAAGTATTTTTTTTTTTTTTTGTTGTAGTTTTTAGGTTCAGAGGTTTTTACTAAGTTCACTGTCAAAGAAGACCATTAAGAAGTTCAGGCTACAGGCCAATATATGTGACCTTATATCCCTGGATACATACCAGTTCAGCTTTGTACAGTAGATCATACCTGCTCAACCTAGTTGAGTTAATTGAAAGGGTTACTAACAGAAGTAAAGTCTACACTGCTTATCTGGACCAAGCCAAGGCCTTTGACACTGTCCACCATGCTAGGATTATTGACAAACTCTTTCAACTCAACATTAACCCATGCATAATTCAAAGGATTGGTAATTGTTTTTTGTGATAGAAGCTAAACCATTAAAGTTGGGGGTATTTGCCAGAAAAAAAAAATGTTACCACTGATGACCCTCAGGTGTCTGTGCTTGTTCCCTTCCTCTTTGATGTATAGTTCTGTCAAATAGAAGACCGTATCAAGGGATTATGGGTAACCACATTTTCTGATGCTCCTTCTCACCTCTAAAGTGTACCTCCACTACAATTAAAAACATATTTTGTTAAAGGTTTCACAGTTAAAGTGCGCCTCCATTACAATTAAAAATGTTTTTGTTAAAGGTTTCACATTTAAAGTGCGGCTCCATTACAATTAAAAACATTTTGTTAAAGGTTTCACAGTTAAAGTGCGCCTCCACTACAGTTAAAAACGTTTTTGTTAATTTTTCACAAAGTGTACCTCCACTACAATTAAAAATGTTTTTGTTAAAGGTTTCACAGTTAAAGTGCACCTCCACTACAATTAAAAACATGTTCTGTTAAAGGTTTCACAGTGTTGGGGTTGGCATAACAGCTAAGGTGTTTACCTCACAGATAAGAGGTACAGAGTTTTATTCTCACTGAGGGAACTTGGTTAGGCTTAAAATGGCCTACAGGTGCAGCTAGCCTAATACTTATCTATGAACCTATTTATCTATTTCAGTATCAACTATTGGGATATTCACTGTGTTGTTGCCCATTTACAGTTGAAGCCCAAGAAAAAAAAAGCTCCATATACCAAAGGAAATAAAAATATTGTATAAAGCAGTTACAGTTGGCAAAGAAGAAGTGGGATTGTCAGAGAGATGAAGAAAGTAGACAAGAGTATAAGGAGATGAGGTGCATGGCAAAGAGAGAAGTGGCGAAGGCTAAGGATAAGGCGTATGACGAGTTGTGTAAAAGGTTGGACACTAAGGAGGGAGAAAAGGACCTGTACCGATTGGCTAGACAGAGGGACCGACCTAGTAAAGATGTGCAGCAGGTAAAGGTGATAAAGGATAATGAGGGAAACACACTCACAAGCGAGGAGAGTGTGTTGAGGAGATGGAAAGAGTACTTTGAGGGGTTGATGAATGAAGAGAATGAGAGATAAAGAAGGTTGGATGATGTGCAGATAGTGAATCATGAAGTGCAGTGGATTAGCAAGGAGGAAGTAAGGATAGCTATGAAGAGGATGAAGAACGGAAAGGCTGTTGGTCCAGATGACATACCTGTGGAAGCATGGAGGTGTTTAGGTGAAATGGCAGTGGAGTTTTTAACTAGATTGTTTAATGAAATCTTGGAAAGTGAGAGGATGCCTGAGGAATTGAGAAAAAGTGTTTTGTTGCCGATTTTTAAGAATAAGGGTGATGTGCAGAGCTGTAGTGACTACAGAGATATTAAATTGATCAGTCACAGCATGAAGTTATGGGAAAGAGTAGTGGAAGCTAGGTTAAGAAGGGAGGTGATGATTAGTGATCAGAAGTATGATTTCATGCCAGGAAAGAGCACTACAGATGCGATGTTTGCTTTGAGAGTGTTGATGGAGAAGTACAGAGAATGTCAGAAGGAGTTGCATTGTGTCTTTGTGGATTTAGAGAAAGCATATGACAGGGTGCCTAGAGAGGAGTTGTGGTATTGTTTGAGGAAGTCGGGAGTGTCAGAGAAGTATGTATGAGTAGTACAGGATATGTACGAGGGTAGTTTGACAGCAGTGAGGTCTGCGGTGGGAGTGATGGATGCGTTTAAGGTGGAGGTGGGATTACATAAAGGTTCAGCTCTGAGCCCTTTCTTATTTGTAATGGTGATGGACAGGTTGACAGATGAGATCAGACAGGAGTCCCCGTGGACTATGATGTTTGCAGATGACATTGTGATCTGTAGTGAGAGTAGCGAACAGGTGGAGGAGACCCTGGAGAGGTGGAGATATGCTCTAGAGAGAAGAGGAATGAAGGTCAGCAGGACTAAGACAGAATATATGTGTGTGAATGAGTAGGAGGATAGAGGAATGGTGAGGATGCAGGGAGTAGAGGTGGCGAAGGTGGATGAGTTTAAATAATTGGGATCAACAGTTCAGAGTAATGGTGAGTGTGGAAGAGAGGTGAAGAAGAGAGAACAGGCAGGATGGAATGGGTGGAAAAGAGTGTCAGGAGTGATTTGTGACAGACAAGTACCAGTAAGAGTGAAAAGGAAGGTCTACAAGAGGGTAGTGAGACCAGCTATGTTACATGGGTTGGAGACAGTGGCATTGACAAAAAGGCAGGAGTCAGAGCTTGATGTGGCAGAGTTAAAGATGTTAAGATTTGTACTGGGTGTGATGAGGATGGACAGGATTAGGAATAAGTATATTAGAAGGTCAGCCCAGGTTGGAAGGTTTGGAGATCAAGCCAGAGAGGCAAGATTATGTTGGTTTGGTCATGTGCTAAGGAGGGATGCAGAGTATATTGAGGAAAAAAATGCTAAGGATGAAGCTGCCAGGTAACAGGAAAAGAGGATGGCCTAAAATAAGGTTTATGGATGTGGTGAGAGAAGACATGCACAACCACATTTATACGTCCCCTTACAGCATCTGCTGTTGTCAGGGGTACTTTTATACATGGAGTCAAATTGTAAACATTTTTTTAAACAGTTTTTTTATATACAAAATTGGGTCTATCACCTACAACTTGTATTAACTCACTATTTCCACATAAGATGTTCCAGTTTCTTGTAATAATAATAATAATAATAATAATAATATGTTTTTGTTCCTTTTAATGATTGTATTCCTTTTGCTAGTGCACTTTAAGTAATTGATTGTTTTATTAGGTAATTATTTTGATTTGATATATATGGGGATGCTGCTGTGTGCATTTTATTTTATTCAGAAGAAGTCTTTTGAGATGAAAGCGATATTAAACTGTGTTTTTTGCTAATTGCTGGTGGTTTCCTTCATTGTTCGGTGAGACTAGTGGTTTGGTTTTTATATATATTTTGGTTTTATGTTGTCTGGTTTTCTTTTACATTATTTGGTAAAAGCCAACTAGATGGGGGGCTACGCCCCCCATTCCCCCCAATGTGGGGGGCTGAGCCCCCCACACCCCCCTTACTATATATCAGGATCGCACTACAGTGGGGAAAAGGACATAGACCTTTGATTTGCATTATTGTACTACTTGTCAGTGAAATGAGTTTTGGGTGAAGTGATACGTACCCATATCTATATCTATATATATATATATATATATATATATATATATATATGTGTGTGTGTGTGTGTGTGTGTGTGTGTGTATGTAAATGTATATGTGTGTGTGTGTGTGTGTGTGTGTGTGTGTGTGTGTGTGTGTGTGTAGCAGGGCTTTTTGTGAAGAACTGGTTATTTTTACTTAAATGCTACTGGTTTGGGGACTGATTTAAGACATTTATGTCAGTTGAAGCAGATTATTCTGTTTTACTATTGTGTCTATAAATGTTAGTTTTAGTAAAATTTACTATACTTTCTATGTTTGACTTCTAGGGAGTTTCCTGTTTATAAGAAAAGAAAAGTACATTTTTTTATTTTATCACACTCTTGTCTCAGTTTTCCTAGATACGGAAGATTTATTGGACTTAGTTCAATACTTTGTTTGGACTCTTAACCATTGTCATTCCAATTTTTTTTTTTTTTGGTAAAAGAAAAACGATTCTTCAGTTCCTGATTATTCCTACTGTGATGAACAGGGGATAAGTCTACAGGGAACTAATTCAGTTACTTATCCCCAGGCATCAGATTCAGTTTAAGGGGTGAGTTTTTCCTTTTGAAGAATTATTTTCTTTTCTGAAACCATTGCTAGAATGGATTTATATTTTTCAATGGGTAGCGTGGCTTTACAGTTTCTGTAAAAAAATATGATTTTTTACAACTATAGTTTCTTTAGCCTATGGCTGCTTCTCCTGTGCTTTCAGCTTTAGATGATGTTCTTATTAGAGCCAGCAACATACCTGATAGTCAGCCTGCAGTCCCTAAAAAAGAGGATAACCCCTGTATGAGGGTCCTCAATCTGACACTTATTTCTATTCCCAGATCTTACCCTGAAGTGATTTCTTTGTCAAATTATTCTGTAACTAAACAACTAGGAAATGCTAATCTGTCTCTTTCAGAGAAGGATGGGAAAGTTTTTGATAGAGTTGGATAAATAATTTTCTTCTTCTACTTTCATTTTTCAAAATCGCAATTGTCAAGCTGGAATGTTAAAGTGTTTGCTTGCTTCATTTGAGTATATGAGGAATGTTACTGCCTTTTATCCTTGAGACTAAGCCATCTCTAAATGCATATGACTCAGCTGATTCCTGCTTCCAGGCAGCAGATACTGGCTTTGTTATGAAAAGATTTGCTTGGTTTCATTTTTTAAATTTGGCCGAAGATGCAAAAGCTCAGGTTTTGAATTCTCCTGTTCATGGAAGGGGGGAAGGGATTGTTTTTGGACCATCTGCTGCTGAGATTCTAAAAAGTGTCACAAGAGAAGAAAACTGATTCAGAGGGGTGTCTCACTTTTTCAGCCTCCCTTCTCTAAATTTGTTTAATGTTTCATCCCTATTTCTGGATATTCTTATAAAAAACAAATTAAGCAAATTCAGCATTCTTCCTTCACTGAATTATCCAATCACATCATCACCTTTTGGGTTAGTGTCAGACCACAAAAAGAAAAGTCTTTGTTGAAGAAATTTGCAGTTCAGCGGTCATGTCATATCCCACATTCTGGAATGCAGCATTGCCAGGTTTAATATTCTGGAATGACACAGTAAGATCCGTTCAATCATGGGTAGTCACCTTATTTTGTAATAAAGTTAGAATGCGCTAATTTATTACCCTAAGTTATCCCCTTATTTGCCCATCTTTACCAACAAAGTTAGGTTGCAATGTTTTACTGGCTCTGAAAGTATTGTGTCAGTTTTGGTTTCTGTTTAGCAGCACTTGCCATGCTTATTGTACACCAACAGACCAGGGGCAGATGTCTTTTGCATGCATGCCCGTCAAGAGTTCCACGGACTTTTCATATAACCGCTATGACTAGCCACTGGACTTATTATGCTACCTTATTTTATTGAATTTATTTCCATACAGGTGTACTCTAGGAACAGGCACAACTGATCTACCTTTTATTTATTTATTTATTTATTTACTTATTTATTTATTTCCAGTTTGATGACCGGGGAGGACTAGGCTCAAAGAGTCCATTTTCAGAGGAGACCCGGGAAGAAAAGCTCCAATAACACATAGTACAAGCTCCATAATATGAAGTACAATACATAGTGGAAACAGAAACAAACTAAGCAAATTTTACATATAAATAGCAAAAACTACACAAAAGTTAATCAGCAGCTTGGAGAAGGATGTAAAGCATGTTTACATGTTTAGTGGTTGAGAACAGTAGTACAAGGTTAAATTAATACAGAGGTTTTAATCATCTGAGAATGATATAGAAGTAACATTAGCATGGATGAGTTCTTTATGCATAAATATTAGCATGAGTTAAATTAATACAGAGGTTTAAATCCTCTGAGAGTGGTATAGAGGTAGCATTAGCATGAAGGCAGTACATAGGGTTAATCATAGTGTGTAAGGAAGAACAAACTTTGTGTGTTATAAAGTATTTATGTATTAAGCAGGTTAGGTAGGTGGAGTGCAATTGCATTTCCATTTTTGGGAGAGGTAAGAATGCAGCTGGGTTTTGAAGTGTTCAGAGTTCTCAGAAATTCTTAGAGATGGAGGGAGAGAATTCCATTTTTTTTGGCGACGGAAAAGGATAGGAGAAGCTGACCAGCGGGACAGTTTGGTTTATAAACAGAGATTAGATTTTGGTGGGTAGCTCTTAGAGTTCTGTTTGGGGTGTATAATGTTAAGATGTTTGTTAGTGCTGGGCATATAATTGGTTGGAAAATAAGCTTGTGAGTGGTGATGAGTTGGAGGTAGTCAAGGTAGTTTGGGAGTTCTAGCCATTGCAGCTGGTGGAGAGGTTTACAGTGGTGAGTGGAGTATTTGGAAGTGGTGGTGAACTTTGACATTTTATTGTAACAGGATTCTAGTTTAGAAGAGATGGAGGAAGATAGATTGGTTAGTAGGGGAGCACCATACATTAGTGAAGGTAGTAAGAAGGCAGTGGTGAGGGTCTGTCTTGTTGAGGGAGAAAGGAAGTGGGAGTTTCTGTCCAGCATGCCAAGTTTCTGATGGGTTTTCTTTATATTTAGCTAAATATAGGTATCGAATTAGGTGTTCATCGATAGTAACTCCAAGAAGGTTAGCAAAAGGAACACCTTCTATAGTGGAGTTGGCAAGGCTTGTAATCTTGAAAGATGTTTTGTCTAGGTGGATAGATTTTGAGGGATAGAATAGAAGGATCTTTGATTTGTTGGCATTCAAAGAGAGGTGATTTTGGAGCATCCATTTCTCAGTAGTTGAGAAGGCAGTTTGAGCTTTTGTTTGGAGCTCAGGGAGGTTTGATGCAGAGCAAACTAAAGTTGACTCATCTGCATATTGTACTATCTTAGTGTTAGGAATGGCTACATAGAAATCATTAATGAAGATATTGAAGAGCATAGGGCCAAGAATGGATCCCTGGGGTACCCTGGTTGGGGTGGGAAGGAAGGCTGAGGTGTCAGTCTTCCATTTTACTGCCAGAGATGAGATCTGTCAGAGAGGTAGCTGCTGAACCAGGTAATGGTGTTTTGTGAGAGGTTATGATTGGAAAGGTGGTGAAGAAGGTGGGTATGGGAGACTGTGTCGAAAGCCTTGGAGAGGTCAAGGAGGACTGTGGATACAAGTTCTGCGGAGTCACGGGCATGGTTTATGATGTCTAGAAAAGAGAGAAGAGCTGTTATTGTACTATGGCCAGGATGGAACCCATGTTGTGTTGGGGTGAGGAGTTGGTTATGTGTAATGAATGGCATGAGCTGGAGGTAGATGCATTTCTCAAGAAATTTTGAAATAGGGGAGATAATCACTATGGGTCAGAAGTTGGAGATGTTATTATTTTTGTCTCCTTTATGGAGGGGTAGAATAAAGGCTGCACGCCACAGTTTGGGGGCATATGATTCTTATATGGATCTGTTGATGAGTATGCTAATAGGGATGGTGATGCTGTCTGCTGCAATTCTTAAAAAGACTGAGGGGATATTGTCAGGGGCATTGGAGCAAGGTTTAAGCTTAGAGAGAAGCTTTTTTAACAGTTCACACAGATATATTTCTTAGGTTCATAACAGTTAATATAGTGAGTTATGATTTATAATTACCATAAAAATTCTTCCACTTACTTGCTACTTATTTCTGTTTATCTGGTTGTATTTATATGCTTTAGTTAACTGTAATGAATATGCACTGGGTCTCTCTGTATCATCCTGGAGTTGTTATGATAGGCCAGCATCGGATTTGTAAGAAGGCAAGTGACTTCATAACATTACCTGTAGTCATGCTCACAGATCCTGTCCACTTCCATACTGAAATAAATAGGAGACTGGGGTTGGCAAAATCATTAAGGTGTTTACCTCACATTCATAAGATACATGGTTAGATTCTCTCCAGTGAAAGGAAGCTGGCTAGGCTTAAAATGGCCTGCAGGGGCAACAAGCCTAGTATTTACATATGACCTTATACTGAGCTGTTACAAATGGATGCACCCTATCTGACTCATTCTATAGGAACATCTGAAAAAGATGAACCAGTGCTATGTGCAACCTAAGTTGCAACATGTCTTAATTCTAGATGCCTACAACAACACATCTACCCTGCTTTGTGACTTTCACAGTCCAGGTTCTTCAAAATACATTATGCCCATATTCTGTTAGCCTGTGTAGGACATTCTTTATGTTCTCACATTGACTCCAATGACCAGGATATTACAGTTTGGAATTCCCAACAGTAACTCATCAATTATTCAGGCACTTTGCCAAATAGTAGGTACCATCAGCACCACTTGAATTATCAAGTCAAACACTCTGAAACAGTCATCTTATGTTCCTTTATGTCATAAACATTTTAAATATCTCCTCAATTTATAAACAGCTGTATAATATTAACTTTCAAAATCCAGCCCCCCCCCCCCTCCAGGGAGTAAAAATAGGCAAATAGGTCGCTAGGTAAATTGTCAGGACATTGGCAGAGGATGCTGCACAATCATTAATGTTGAGTTAACCGAGGCTTTAAAGTCATTGTATATACTACCTTCATCTGATTTGCCTTTCTTCAATACTGCAGTGATGGGTAGGGGCCATTTATAGGTACAAAGAAACATTAGAGTATGGAGAACCCTGTAACATCTGCACTGTTTTAGTGGATAAGAGTATTGGCAGTGGGATTGTCTTTATATTACTCCTAATGTTTCTTAGTACTGTATTAACAATCTATAAATTATTTCTACTTGTTTCAATTGTAGATGGATTAATATCTTGCTTATACTTAATGACTAAGTAAATCCAGTATACTACCAAGGAGTCAACAGTCCATACAGTTGCATATTATTCCACTCTCCCTAGACATCTCTGCAAAGGGGTTTTGCAACAGGCACTGGTACAAGACACACTTACTGGAAGCTCACTGATTCCCATGGTGGGAACTACACTTTGCTGTTTTATATAGATTACTACTGTGGCAACTAGGACATATGACATGTGTTACTGACAACCTCTTATAATGTACTTGTTTGGCATTTAGGTGGAGCAAACTCAAAGAGAAATCAGTTGTCTCTTTCCTCATTTAACCCTGTTTGGTTCAGTCATAGAATTGTGCAGTTTATCTTAGACCTAGCAGATACAGAGTTCTTTCTTTTCTCTCTGAACCCACTTATAATTGATAAATCACTGGAAAGATTAATTATTTCTGTGATGATGGGAGGTATTGCCAGCTACACCAGGAAAAGTAGGGCAGTAGATGTGTAACATATGCCAGCATAGCTAGCTTGAGTTTTGTAAAGAATTATATGTCATTTGTATATCAAACTGATTTGCACAAATGCTTGTGTTGAAAATGTTTCTGTAAAGCTGCTTGTGTTAAATGTATATCAACAGTGGATTCTGCTGGGCAGAAAATAAATACACCTCTATGTCAGACTGTATTGCAACTGTTGAATTGAATATATTGTAACAGAGGTTACTGGAAGAGAATAGGTTAATCTCAGTCCAGCTAACTTTGGAAAATAGTCTGAAATTAAATTCCCTGGTTTAGGCCATAAAGATTGTATCTTGCAGTTCTGATTGCAACAGAGGTAAAATGTTGGTGAAAACCAGGACTAGGATGGATTGTCCTTAGGGATGAACTAATTGCTACTCTGGAAGGGTGGAAGTTTTGATATGGTTTTATAGCTTCCATATGCTATAACACATTTCAACAAAGCTCTATCTGTGTGCATGGTAACACGTATGTGCTAGATTCTGGTTCAGTTTCTAGTAAAGGGGGGTAC
Organism: Protopterus annectens; assembly: GCF_019279795.1. Classification (NCBI taxonomy): domain Eukaryota; kingdom Metazoa; phylum Chordata; order Ceratodontiformes; family Protopteridae; genus Protopterus; species Protopterus annectens. The sequence goes on along the minus strand of NC_056729.1, from coordinate 1,644,201,680 downwards.
TGTGGGAACCAGAGTCAGATGACCAGATGCATGCAAAGTCATTCTGAAGTGATGTTTTAATACTAGATAAGACAGAAGTCTCAGGGCAGTCTGGCAGTCTGTTTTTGAAACCTGACCAAGAAGGAATATCACTCACCCACTTCATCTTGCCTTGCTTTAGTACATAACCAGAGAATAGTAAATGTTAAGTTGTCTGTCTCGCCTTCATTCTTGCTGGTTGAGTTCAGTGCCACTCCTCGGCTCTGACTTGGCCATCTTCAAAAGCTTGAGAGCTGCCTACTGGCTCGAGGCCCCCCTATATCCCATGATGCCTGGCGCTAGATACCCAGATCTCATTTGCCGCTTCTGTTGTGAGGTTGCTTTTGCTGGCTCAGGTCATATTTTTCCATTTCGTTGTTAGTATATATATATAAAAATTTGTATTTTAGTTAGTGTTTACAATAGTTATAGTAGTTATAGTTATCTATTTGTAATTTAGTCTCCTTCCTTGGAAACTCGTTTTTTGTTAGAGTTTCCCTCCCCCCCTCCCCTCTTTGTCTTCTTCAAGGTAGCCTTTTTTAGTTAGAGGCTAATCCTTGTTCTTCATGTTTGTGTAGTAGTTTGTTTATTATAAATTGTTGTAGTTCATAGGTTTATTTACCTTTTCGTAGATAATAGGTGTGTGTGCTGTTAAGGTGTGGTAACTCGTGTTGAGTGCGTGTGTTTTTTACTAGTTACCTACTTCCCTTCTGTTGCTTTTTCTCTGTAATTGATATTTTCCTTTTTACAGGAATGTCTAAAGATATGAAAATATCTGGATTCAAGAAGTGTGACTCATGCTGTCAGAAGATGTCACTGACAGATGGTCACACTTCTTGTGTCTACTGTTTGGGCGCCCTACACCTGCAGGACTCTTGTTCAGTGTGCCACACCTTTAGTCCAAGAGTCCTGCAGGAGCGTAGGAATAAACTAATCCTTAGGGGTTTGCTCAAACCTGAAGGGTCACCGGCTAAGGCTCAGCCAGTTAAACCCTCTAAGCCAACAAAGCCGTCGGCTCCCAGTTCGGAGCTGTCATCGGGTGTGGCATCTGCTTCAGCTTTGGTTCCGGCTGGAACCGAAGTACCTGTCTCCCAGTCGGTCCCGACTCTGGTGTCAGAACTGTCAGGGAGCCGAAAACGCTCTAGCTCTCCATCCCTAGAGTTGATATATTCGGCTCCGGGGTTGCCTCTATTACAGTCGGAGCGAAGTCACCGATCACACTCTTCTCGGTCTTCTAGACTATCTGACCACAATTTGGAGAGAGTGGTGAGCAGGCTTCTAAAATCGCAGGCCCTGGCTAAAATGTTATCCAGCCCCCCTCATCAGGGTTCGGCTCCGTCTGTCTCTGCAGTAGTTTCTCCTTCGACTCACCCCTTGAGTTCGGAGCTGGAGCTTGTTGGGGTTCGGCTCGTGGAATCGTCGGCACTGATACCTACCCTTTTGGTTCCTTCGTCGGCTCCGATCGCTTCCATGGTGCCGTCCTTGGAGGGATCTGGGCATCAGGACTCCCTCGTCGTCTCTGAGGGGGCGAGTGGCATTGGACCCTTGTCCGACCCCGTTCTCCATCTCGGAGCTTCGGCGCAGGTGAGTTCGGCTCCTACATCAGCTTCAGAGCCATCTCTCTTGGTGCCAGAAGGATTCCAGTCTCTTCGGAGCCAGAGCCTTCACCACTATCGGGAAGGGGCGCCTTCAAGCTCATGAGGAGTGTGCTGACCTCTGAGTCAGCCCCACGATCGGCCTCTACGGCTCCTCCCCCATGGTGCCTGCGTCTGCCTCTGCCCCTCCTCCAGACCCCAAGCGTGGGGAACAAGCGCTCCAGGGTACTCCATTGGGTGTATCATCCTCTTCCGAGGCCTCCCCTAATCATTCAGAGGAGCCCCCTTGAAAGAGGAAATGCAAGAGGAAGCATGTTGACTCCCCTGAGTCTGTCACTTCAGATACCGACTTAGAGGATTCGGAAGGGTCCCCGAGATCCCCCTCTGAAGATGTCTCTTCCTCAGACATCTGTGAGGTTCTTAGGCAGAGGAGGAACTGGACTACCCTTAACCCTTCCGAGGATGAGTCGGTATTCCTGTACGCGTTTGGTTCCCGACCCTCCACCTCCTGGGTGTCTCCACCTTTCTATCCTCCGATGTCGCTGGTGGCTCGGAAGGCATGGTCAGCCCCAGACACAGTGGAACCAACCCCCCGAAGACCCACAAAATTTATTACTGCACCACAGGACATGAATTTCTGACAAAAGGTGTTCCCGTTGATGCCATGGTGGTACCAGTGGCCACAAAAAAGGAGTTGGCTGAAGCTTATTTGTCTGTCCATCCCCCTAATAAGGAATCTAGGACGATGGACAGATACGAGAAGCGGATGTTTTCCTCAGTGACCTTCTCCATGAGGTCGCTGAACTACTTGTGCCACTTTACCCGCCTTCAAAGGGATCTCCTTAAAGAACTAGGAGATACCCTTCAAAATCCATCAGCTGTGGGGGCCCAGGCTAAGGTTGCCTTCCAGCTGGTGACTCTTAATTCGGTAGTAAACTCCTCCATCTGCCTTTCTCTTATGCAGCTGATGGTGCAAGTAGGGCCGCAAGTACAGGCGTGGCCTTGAGGAGGCATGCTTGGATGTGGCTATGTAACTTTGTGGAACCCTTCAGGGCATCTTTCACCAACACCCCCTTTGACCACAGGTGAAGGATACCCTTACCAGGTGTGAGCAGGAAGGCAAGACTCTCTCTGCTGTGGGAGACCATTTTTCCACTCCTTCTAGACCGTATCCCAAAGGTCAGAAGAGTGGGAAGATGTGGTTCCAGAAAACCCAGGGAGCCGTGCCTGACACAAGTGGTGAGTTTCCCTCCAGGGGCAGAGGAGGGAACAACAATAGACGCCGCCCTCGGGGCAGAGGGGGTCCAATAATCAGGGCAACAGAGAAGCTTTCTCTAACAAGCCCTTCCAGCATCCCTGAGGTGCTGCCCGGCTGACCACCTTCGGAGGCAGTCGGGGGAAGATTGTCACTGTACCCAAAAGCCTGGCAAAGTATAACACAAGACAAATGGGTACTGTCTCTCATATCCAGAGGCTACAAAATCCCCTTCTTTTGCACCCCTTACATTCCCAGAAAATCCCTTCCAGATGTTCCACCCAATCTAAGGGATCAAGCAGTTCAAGAAATATCAAAACTACTAAGAAAAAGAGCCATCCAGCCAGTCCTAACAGACCAGCAAGGATCTGGAATTTACACAAGGTTCTTTTTGGTACCAAATAGGATAGGGGACTGGAGACCCATTCTGGATCTCAGCAGACTGAACAGGTCTGTTCAAAGAACGAAGTTCCGGATGGTCACGCTACAGTCCATTTTACCCTTTCTGGGTCAGGACAATTGGATGTGTTCCATAGATCTTCAGGATGCGTACTACCATATCAAAATGGAAAGAAGATCCAGAAGATTCCTCCGCTTCCGGCTGGGAGCCAGTCATTATCAGTTCAGAGCTCTGCCCTTTGATCTCACCACAGCCCCCAGGGTGTTCACCAAATGTTTGGCAGTAGTTACCGCTCACCTGAGATGGCAAGGATTCCAGGTGTTTCCATATCTAGACGACTGGCTCCTTACTGCTACCACCAGACATCACCTGCTGCGAGCCAGAGACTACACCATCCAAACTTGTTCCAAACTAGGCATCACAGTAAATTTTGAAAAGTCTGCTTTGTCACCTTGTCAATCTATTACCTTTATAGGTGCAACCTTAAATACAAAGGACATGTCAGCGAAGCTTCCATTAGACAGAATCTTAGACATTTGCCGACATGTGCAGGTCCTATTAGGATGCAAGAAAATTCAGGCCAGATTCGCCCTAAAAACTTTGGGTCTCATGGAAGCGGCTATCATACTAGTCCCCCTTGCTTGTTTTCATGTGAGGATTCTTCAGTGAATGCTGTTCACCCAATGGTCTTTCCAGCAACTTCCAATGTCTCACATGATAATGATCACACAGACGTGCAAAAACCAACTTGCTTGGTGGATGGTTTCCCCATCAGTACCCCAGGGCAGACCATTTGCTCTTCCTCCCCCAGTGGCTACGGTGACCATGGATGCCTCCCTGATTGGGTGCGGGGGGGCATTTTCAGGGCAGAAGAGTTCAAGGCACCTGGCAGCCTCACGAGTACCATCTGCATATCAATGTCTTGGAGATGAGGGCCGTGCTTTTAGCGTTGCAAGCCCTTCAGGACTCTCTTCCTACTGGGACCATTGTAATTCAAATGGACAATATGTTAGTAATGTGGTACATCAACAAGTAGGGTGGAACCAAGTCCTACCCCCTATGTCGAGAAGCACTCAGACTCTGTCAGTGGGCGATCTCTTTCCAATGGTTTCTGATTGCAGTGCACATCCCTGGGAAGTCCAATGTTATAGCGGACAGGCTGAGCAGAGCAATTCTCATGCCTCACGAGTGGTCTCTCAATCAGATGGTGGTGGACCAAATCTTCCGCAAATGAGGTCAGCCTTGCTGTGACTTTTATGCCACCCCCTTCAACAGCAAGTGCAACAGTTTCTTCTCTCTTCTCCCTCTTCCCAGACACTCCCCCAGAGATGCTGTAGTTCATGATTGGCCTCAGGGACTTCTTTATGCATTCCCTCCATTTCCCCTGATTCCCAAACTAATACAGAAAGCTGCCATATTGGGATGCAAGATGATCCTCATTGCCCCTTACTAGCCTCGACAAATGTGGTTCCCGTTCCTGCATCATCACCTTCTGGAGCAGCCCTAGACACTGGACCCAGTTCCAGACCTCTTGATCCATCAATCGGGCGGGCTGCACCAATCCCTTCAATCTCTCCAGCTCACTGCTTAGTTGCTCCACTTCCGACCTTAGCCAGGCTTCCGAACATCTCCCACTCGGTGCGTGAAATCATCTTATCATCGCATAAGTCTACCACTAGAAAGACATATGCTAGTAAGTGGAAACATTTCTTTTTCTGGGCAGAGGCTAGAAAAATAGATCCCTTTTCAGCCCCTGTACACCATATTTTGGATTTTTTAGTGGAACTTTTTCATGCTGGATCTTCTTCTGCCACTATCAGAGTTCAATTAGCTGCAATTTCTAACTTTCATACAGGCCTATCAGATACTAGTATTATGTCCCATAACCTTTGTAAAGCTTTTCTTAAAGGGACTACTTTAATCAGGCCCCCAGTGAGAGATCCCCCGCCTCTGTGGGATCTAAATTTGATTTTAGCTTCCCTAATATTGCTCTCCTTTGAACCTGCAGCTTCTTGTTCTTTGAAGTTTCTTTCTTGGAAAACCCTATTTCTGGTTGCAATTACTTCAGCCAGAAGAGTTTCTGAACTTCAGGCTCTTTGTGTTCGCCCTCCTTATCTAGTTTTCCACAAGGATAGAGTTTCTCTCATGACTAATCCTTCCTTCCTTGCAAAGGTTTCTTCTGAGAATAATTTGAATCAGTCTGTTGATCTCCCTGTGTTTTTTTCAAACTATTCTAAAAAGGCAGAGTACAAGTTGCATCAGTTGGATGTTCATAGACAGTTACGTTTTTACTTGCATAGAACTAAGCAAATCAGAAAATCAGACCAGCTGTTCCTGTCCTATGCTGAGGGTAAACAAGGTCTACCAGTATCGAAAGTAACTTTATCCGGGTGGTTGACATCTATTATTAATTTGATATATCAGCTAAGGAATAAAGAGCTTCCTGCTAAACCAAAAGGCCATTCCAGTAGAGCTCTAGCTACTTCAGTGGCTTTTCAGGCAAGATTGCCAATGGAAACTATTTGTGTGGCAGCTACTTGGGCTAATCCTCATACCTTTATTTCACATTATAAGCTGAACATGGCCTCCAGGAGCAGAGCTGATTTTGGTTCCACTGTTCTGAAGAGTCTGTTCCGATGAGCCACCCAGGATTGAGGTGCTAGGGACACTGTCCCAACCAGCAAGAATGAAGGCGAGATAGACAACTTAACATTAAGAGGTTATGTACCTACCATAATGTTCCATGTTAGTTGGCTTCTTCTCACCTTCTTTCTTGCTTCCCACCCTCCATCCCCCTATCCTAGTAGACTGAGAAGAGTTCCTTATGTTTTCTTTCACTGGCTGAGTCTTCTCTGGCTATTCCTTGCTGACTAGTAGTCTCTCCAGTAGGATTTATGCATTCTAGGATAGGATTCCTGTATTATTATGTCTGCAGTTAGACTTACCAAACGAGATCTGGGTATCTAGTGCCATGCATCATGGGATATAGGGGGGCCTCAAGCCAGTAGGCAGCTCTCAAGCTTTTGAAGATGGCCGAGTCGGAGCCGAGGATCGGCTCCGAACCTAACCAGAAAGAAAGAAGGCGAGAAGAAGACAACTAACATGGAACGTTATGGTAGGTACATAATTTCTTATTTTTTAGATCAGTCAGGAAAATATAGTGAGATTAGTTAAGTACTGTTTTTCTGTATCTGTGTGAATCTATCCATCTGTGTTATTTTTAATATGTCTTGTGATTGAAACTCTGCTGTTTATTGTAAATAGATATTTAGAATTTCTGTGTTCTTTTATTATTTATTATTAAATATATTCAAACGTATCATTGTGACTGGTCTTTTAAAGAATATTTTAACCTTTGAGAGTACTTATATTTATTTGATGACACTGTGGCTGCTCCTGAAAGCCTTGCTGCCATTGGTCAAACACTACCATTTGTATTAGTATTAATTTTACTCAGTATAATTGGGTCCCCTTGTAAGAGCCTTAGAGTAGCTGGCTTTGAAGTGTTCTGGTGGCAGTACCTACCTTACAGTCTGGGCAGAGGCAGGCATAGCTGGTAAATCTGTGCCAGCCTTTCCCAGGTGTGTGTGTGTGTTTGTGTGTGTGTGTGTGTGTGTGTGTGTGTGTGTGTGTGTGTGTGTGTGTGTGTGTGTGTGTGTGTGTGTGTGTGTGCATGTGTGTGCGCGTGTGTGCGTGTGTACATGTGTGTGTGCATGTGAGTGTGTTTGTGTATGTGTTGTGAAAATCAAACCTCAAAGAGTGTGTGTGTCAGCTACTTGGAGCAGGGGCACAGAGGACTGGTTTCACTGAGAGGGTGGTGGAGGATTTGTCTTGGAGCATGTAGATCAATATGTGTGTATATACCTTTAACAAGCTATCCAAGGGCATATACAAGTGTATAAATACTGAACACATGCGAGCCTGACTGCCATTTTGTAGTTAGCTGTACAGATGTAGGCATGTATTTATGTAAGCTTTGTTTGTTAACGAGTTTGTTCATATTTAATGATCCTGCTATCCATCATGATGTGTTTGTATGTATTATAGCATCTGAACAATACCCCAAGCCTTCTTGTTATATGTATTAGAGACAAATTTGCGACATGGTGTCAGAAGTGGCATGTCTAAAGGACATGGTGCCAAATGTAACATATCTAAAAGGACACGGAGTTAGAAGAGGCATACCGAAGGGGCATGGAGTTAGAGATGGCTTGGCTAAATGTTTTAACACACTTGTTTAGATGCTTGTAAAATATACAGGAGTGGATCATTTCTAAATGGGAAAACTTCACAAAACAGGTCAGAAACAAATTTCAGGTATTAAAACTTGCTCAGCACTATTTATTTTCGCATAATATGAAACAAGGCATACAGAATGTTGTAAACAATTTTCACATAAACTATGTACAATATTGATAAAAATATTCAAATTACAGTGGAAAATGTTTGAAATAAAGTCTGAATTACATATAATGAATAAAATAAGGGGAAACGACCGCATTTTCCCAAAGCATATGTATTTCATATTAAGCAAAGATATTCAAGTTATCAGAAGTGTATAAAGAATTCACATTTTGTGTAGTATTACAGTAAAGCTATTTTGCAATGTACAGCCATTACAGAGCATATTTCACAAAGTACAGTATAAGGACAAAATGATTGTCTTCAACAATTGGCTACGTTTCTGGTGTCATTCAAAGGGGATCCAGTATCTGTCTGCCTGGGATGACATGATCGACAGACCACAATGCTTTGCCAGAGATGGTCTGCACCTGTCACCCCTGGGATTCAGGTTACTGGCTAAGGCTCTTGCCACCCCTATAGTGCCTTTTTTAGGCAAGGCTCAAAGGAAAAAGCCACCACTGTAACAGGTAAAAGCATGCAAAATCTGAAGGTAATTCTACTCAATGCTAGAAGTCTAAACCTCAACATGCACTCTCTCGAGGCACTTCTAAAAATGGAGAACAATGATATCTGTGCAGTAACTGAGATCTGGTTTAAGGCCCCAGAGAGCATCCCTGCAATACCAAGCTACAACTCTTACCAAACTTTTCAGCCACCAAACCAGGACTGAAACACTAAAGGCAGAGTAGTGTCCATATTCACCAAGGATATTCACACCTCCAGGCTAGTTTCCCAACACAATACATCTGAAATTCTACAGGTACAACTAATACTAGGTAAGACTGCAATCCAAATTGTAGCTTGCTACAGATCCCCCACCATGTCTCAAGATTTTCACTACACCTTTCTAAACATACTGGAAAATGTTAATATACAACCAAACACCCTAATACTGGGTGATTTCAACTAACCTGCCATTAATTGGGAAAACTATTCGGGCACCAACACCTTAGACCAGCGGTTCTTGGAATTCATAAATTCCAATGCCCTGGATCAACTAATCCATATTCCCACCAGGGGTTCAAATATCCTAAACCTGGTCATTGCCAACATGGGAGATCGATGCTCCATGCCAGTGGTCACCCCCTCATTGGTTAGGGCTGACCATAAGCTAATCACCCTTGATGTCCACATCCCACCCCCACCCCCCATTGGGGAAACCGCCTTAAAAAACTTCTCCAATGCTAACTTCATGCTACACAAGTCAAAAGTGACAAACTTAATGACACCCATGTAGACGGGAACTGAAAGTTCGACTGCTGAATCCTACACTAAGGCACTGTACGAGCACATCCCCCCATGCATGAATCATGCCATTCCAAATAGATCCAAGATGCTCTCCTCCAAAAAACGAAGCCAATCTGATGGTCCCCTGCCATAAACAAACTATACAACAGAAGGAAGAAACTGTTGCAGAAAAGAAGAAAATCCCAGGATGCAAAATACTCCCTTACCAGCCTCAGTAAGAAGCTGAGATCCCTCATAAAATCCTCCAAAGGTAGTTATGAAAATAAAATTGCCAAAGATTCCAAAGACAACCACAAGGCATTCTATAGCTATGCCAAGAATCTAAATGACAGTGCTCAGATCTGTTCTGAGCTACAACAGAATGCATTAAATATACTGATCCCAAGGATATTGCCAATATCCTGGCAGATCGATTCAGTGCCAAATTCACCCCCCCTCTCACCCCCTTAAGGGCCCAGCTCAATACCAAAAGATTGCCAAATTCTGGTAATCATGGCCACACAGGTAAAAAACACACACTCCAAAGCTAAGAATACAGTATCCATGGGACCAGATGACATCCCGGGCTGTGTGTTACATGAACTACAAAATGAACTGGCACCTCACCTAAGTGTCATGTTTAATCATAGCCTCACCTCAGGCTTTGTGCCCAATGAGTAGCGCAGAGCTACAGTTATCCCACTCCACAAGGGGGGATCCTCCTTGGATCCTGGGAACTATCGTCCCATCAGTCTAATGAGCCTGATCTGCAAAGCCATGGAACGCATTATCATGGAACTTATAAACAAAGACATTGGCAACCTTCAAACACTGGACCCCACCCAGTTTGGTTTTGTAAAGGGCCGATCTTGTCTCCTCAACCTGATTGACTTCTGTGGATGAGGACAAGGTGGTCCACACAGCTTATCTGGACCTTGCCAAGGCCTTTGACACCATCCCCCACTCTGGAATCATAGATAAACTTACTAAGCTGGGCAATAATCCCTACGTCACTCGATGGGTTGCCAACTGGCTTACTGAGAGAGCCCACACTGTAAAAGTAGCCGACTCAAAATCCAGCTCTAGACAAGTGACAAGTGAAGTACCTCAGGGTTCAGTCCTGAGACTGCTCTGGCATCTACTTCTGTGAAGTACAGGCCAGCACTAAGGGACTCTGGCTAACAAAGTTCACAGATGACTGCAAATTGGGAGCCATTATTGAATCTCCAAATGATGTGGATATTCTACAAAAGGGCCTTACAGAAACAGATGCTTGGTGCCAGATCCATGGGCTCAAGCTCAATGTCAAGAAATGTATAGTTATCTCCTTTGGGAAAAACCAGGTACCCATGAATTACCACATAAGTGGCAGTACACTAAACACCGAAAGTGTGATAAGAGACTTAGGGACACAAGGGGACAGTGGTCTCACCTTCGATAACCACATTGCCACAACAGTTAGGAAATCCTTCTATGTGGCACACTTCATCATTAAGGACTTTTCTTCCAGAAAAAAAGGAGGTAATTGTCCCACTGTACTCATCCATCATTAGACCCATTATAGAGTACAATGCCCCGTTTAGTATGTACCTCACAAGACATCTGCAACAACTGGAAGGGCCACAGAAATACCTCACTAAAAGAATCACAAGCCTAAAGCAGATGCCCTATGCTGACTGTCTAAAAAAACTTCAGCTATACGCTGTCACATATCGCCTAACATACAAGGCCATGTCAAACCCAGAGCTGTTGGACATGCTACACTTAAAGAAATCCCAATCCCTCAGATCCACACACTCCAGGGATCTAAACATGGTCATCACAATGAACAAACATGCTGGAGGGATAGGTTCCTGACCCAGAGACTCCCCATACTCTGGAATAGACTGCCCATACATGTCAAGCTGAGCACCTCTTTGTACCTCTTCAAAAAGAACCTTGACGATTGGATGGGAGATAGGAAATTTACCCCAGGGATCACGTCAATTGCCCTGTTAGACAGGGGACCAGGGGAAGTAATAGCCAGGGAATTGTTATGGCTAGGCTTGTATAGGCCCTAGGTCCGATAGTCTAGTACCAACCTACAAACCTACGAACCTATGAACCTATTTCAAATAGTTTATTGTGCATTTGAATGTTGTTACAATCTCCTTACAAGGGCCATATTTTTAGTGTGTTTGTGCATAATTTGTGGGCATTGCAGATGGATTTTGAAAACCCAGTACATTTGTGTCTGGCAGTAATATTGCTTAGAACTGGAGAGTGTTTGAGCAAGAGTACGACATTTTCATACAGGCTGAATTTTCGGATAAAGATGACCATATAAAGGCATTTATTTTACTTAATTTGGCTGGGTCAGCAGACATAGAAAAGCAGTGCTCATTTGTGTATGCATCTGCTATCTATACTGGAGCGGGGGAAAACCATATTGCTGTACCAGCTGAAGGACCCAGAGTGCTTGAAACATAATTTTGGAGAGATGTGTAACCCCCAGACAAATGTTACAATGGAAAGGCACTTACTTTACACAAGGGATCAAAAGCCTGGTAAAACTTTTGTAGCATATATAACTGACCTGAGAAATAAAGCTAAAACGTGCAGATTTGGTGACTTAAGGGATGAGTTGATAAAGGACAGACTTGTGTGCGGCATAAAAGAGGATGCTGCGAGAAAGATTTTGTTTTGTTTCAGTGATTTAACTTTGAATAAGGCCATTGAGATTTGTCAAATATATGAGCTTACAGAAATGCACAAAAATATGCTTGTGAATGAGAACTGCTCTAGAAGGCACAGTGACAAAGCTCTTGTTGATAGTATGCAGCATGTTAATAAAAGAAACAGGACCAAGCACATGGTGGCAACTGAAACCCCTGTGGCACTCGCTGGTAACCCCCAGAACTTTCTAGCAAATTTCAGAGTTTGCACAGTCTCAGTGAAGTATAAGAGAGAGTCAGCAAACTCAAAGCACGGGCCCCCCACCCACTTTCATTGCCAACTGTCGTAATCGTGGCGCAAGTCATGAACCTAAAAGGGAAAAGTGTTTAGCTTTTGGTCAACAAATGCAATAAATGGAAACATTTCAAAAGATTTTGTAAATCAAAAAGCCCACATTCTTTTATTAAAATGGAACATTTTATGAAACAAATTGATCAGTTAGACTGTGACAAGCCTACTCTTTAGGTTGATGTTTTGTCAGTGCTTCATGAAACAGTCAATGCAGTAGATTTAAGGGCAAAGAATGAAGTATATTGCACTGTTCAGATAAATGGCAAACCCATACAGCTCAAAGCTGACTCAGGTTCCAAGTGCAATATTATGTCAGCAGAAACATTTGCCAGAGTATGTAAATGTGAAAGGCTTGATTTGGCAAGGTGTGTGAAACCTGTTGCTTATGGAGGTGAAGAAATTCAAACTGAAGGCTCAGTAGTGCTTTCATGTTACTCTGCTGGAAGAAACTACAACTTATTTTCTGTGGTCATTAGGCATGTCCAGTCATTATTAGGGCTGAGAGATAGTTTGAAAATGGGATTGATTTCATTTAATAAGGAAGTCCACCATATTAGCTTAAAAGACCACTACTCTAATTTTGCCCAACACATTTTGCCTACCTATGCTGATCTTTTCCAAGACAAATTAGGCAAACTTCCAGTTGTATACCCCATGAAGTTAGACCCAGGGGCCATCCCAGTTATCAGGCCAGCACATAAAGTTCCAATAGCTATGCAGCACAGAGTCAAAGCTGAGTTAGATAAAATGCGCGACAAGGTGTGATTTGTCCATTTTATAACTCCAACTGACTGGGTATCTTCCATGGTGGTAGCTCATATGAAAAGTTCAGATGACATCATAATATGTCTTGACCCACAAGATTTGAACAAAGCTCTAAAAAGACCTCATCATCCAATGAGAACAGTTGAAAAAGTTGCAGGCTGATGCCAAATGCCACTATTTTTTCTGTCTTAGATGCAAATAGTTAATTTTGGCAAATTCAGCTTGACTAGAAATCCTCATTGCTCACTACTTTCAGTACACTGGCAGGTACAGATTTTTGAGAATGCCATTTGGGATAAATTCTGAAAGTAAAGTCTTTCAACATGCAATAGAGCAATTTTTTTTCAGAGTATCCTTGTGCTATTATTGTAGACGGCACACTGGTACGAGGTCGTGATGAAGTAGAACATGACAGAAACCTCAGAAAAGTTCTAGAAAGGGCACATCAAGTAAATCTTAAGCTCAGCCCTCACAAATGCAAATTCAGGCTACATGAAATTACTTATGTTGGTCATTTATTTACTAGTACAGGCTTACAACCAGACCCTTCGAAGCAAACAGCCATTCTCAAGATGCCAGTCTCAGAGAATGTTCAAGCGCTGCAGCGTTTTCTTGGAATGGTTAACTATTTAGGTAAGTTCATTCCAGACTTGAGCCAACTTTTCAGCACCACTCAGAGAGCTGACATGTAAAGATGTATCCTGGTCTTGGTTAGAGCAATACCAAAGAGCATTTGATGTCCTGAAACAGAGAATTGCTAGTCCACCAACTTTCAGATGCTATGATGTTCACAAACCAGTTACACTTTCCTGTGATGCTTCAGAATTTAGTCTCAGGGCAGTCATTCTACATGAGGATGAGAAGATTTCCTATGAAAGCTATAGAAGCTGCACTTTCTCCAGAAGTTCACATAATGGAAATCTCCCAAGAAGAAGTGGAGATATTAAGTGGAGGTCGTTTTTGTTGCCAAAAAGAGAGAGGAACCCCAGCTGCATAGCATTTTTTTTAATCATTTGATATCTTGAGCCACCTTTTCTAAGGTAGTATCAGTCAGGGGTTGCTCGCACCTCAGAGGAGGATCTTCAAAGGGCATTGTTTGTTTTTTTTTGCCACCCTTTATATGTTGAGATTACTAGATCCCATGGAAATTTTCACCTGCTGCGGCTAGGCAGCTCTCTGCTCAAAACAAGGCTGACTTAGGCAAGCTGATTATCTGTGAGGAGACAGAAACAATTAGTCAACATAAGCCGTGCAAGGTTTTTGGGATAGATAGGTTTTCAGATTTCTCTAAACAAGGAGGAAAGACTTTTCAGCAGACACTTACTAAGGTATATAATAACATGAAATGTATTAGTTATCCTTATAGGTTTCAACCAAGCCATTTTGAAATCAATTCCTAAGACCAAGGAGTGGCTGCAAACTTTAGGGGACTTTGTCCCATTTCTCTACTTAATATAGACTTCAATTTTTACTAACATTTTGGTATGTAGACTTGATTTGTTGTTGTGGTTGATCAGTTTAAGAAAGAATGGGTTCACAAGGGGAAGGGATAGCTGGTGGGAAGTGGCCTCCTTTTTGCACAAACTGGACAGAGCATATAGCAAAGTGGCTATGATATTATATGACATAAGAAAAGCTTTTGACTCGGTTGGAATTTTCTTTTCAGGGCTTTAGAGTGTTGTAACTTTGAAGACAGGTCTATTGACTAGTTAATGTACCTATATACTGATCCTTCATTTAAAATTATAATAAATGGGGGTCTCTCTGAGATAAGGATAATAGGATTGGGCACTAGACAGGGATGATGTTGTCACAAGGCCTCTCTCGCTTGGTCATTGAAGAATTAGTAAGTCAAACTAGAGCTAACCTCGATGACTCATTTTTTAAAGGAGGCCATTAGTTAATTTCTGTTCTTTGCAGATGACTGTGTATTGATGAACACTGACCTCTCTAGAGATTTTAACAAAGTTAGGGATGTATTTCAGCACTTTAGTGAGACTTCTGAATTGGTATGTAACCCCTCAATGTCTGCAGGGATATACTCTATTGATCTGATTAAGAGAATGGAGTTTAGGGATATACCGTGTGTAAAGAGTTCCAGATACTTCAGTTTGAAGTTAGAAGGGTCCCATATAATTCAGTTGATAGTAATTTTACAAATCTTTCTAAGAAATTGATTAATCTTTTACCCAAAACAAGCATTCTTTCCATAATATAGATAAAATAAGAGCAGTACAAACTATGATTTTGCCACATTTTTGTATCTGGTAAGGAATATTCTGGTATCAGCTACACAGCAGGGTATAGTATATATCCAACAACTTTTTCTTAAGGCTGTCTGAGGGGAGTAGAAAGGCAAATATAGGTTCATAGGTTCATAGGTTCATAGGCAGGTACTAGGCTATTTGCCCAAGGGAGTGTGCCAGCTTTTGCCGCCCCATTGATTAATTAACTGAGCCTCTGTCAAGAAGAGCCAATGAAGTGATCCCAGGAGTGTATTTTCTGTTACCCATCCACTCATCAAAGTTTCTTTTGAAGAGTGTTAGTGAGGGGCTCTGCCTAATGTAGTTAGGAATTTTGTTCCAAAGCATGGGGAGTCTCTGCGACAGGAATCTATCCCTCAAGCATGTTCTATTTATTGTTGTGGTGAGGTTTAGCTCACTAGAGCGAGTGGCTCTCAGTGACTTGGATTTCTTTAGGTGGAGCATGTCCATCAATTCTGAGTTGGACATGGCTTTGTAAGTCAGGCAGAGATCACCTCTGAGTAAGAGATATGCCACTGAGTACAGCTGGAGTTTTTCCAGTCGGGCTGCATAGGACATATGTTTGTGGCCAGTAATCCTTTTGGTGAGGTACTTTTGTGGTCTTTCCAGCTGTTGGAAGTGTCTTGTGAGGTACATCCCAAATGGGGCATTGTACTCTATGATGGGTCTGATGAGTAACGAGTAGAGGGGCACTATAACCTCTTTATTTCTAGATGTGAACCCTTTAGTAATTAGATGGGCTACATAGAAGGATTTCCTAACTACTTTGGCAATATGATTGTCAAAGGAGAGATTGCTATCTACCTGGGTCACCAGATCTCTTATTACCTCTTCTGTTTTAAGGGGGGGGGGGGGCGTCATCTATGTGGTAATTCATGGGTGTTTTGTTTTTCCCAAACGGAATGACTATGCATTTCTTGGCATTTAGCTTGAGACCATGACTTTGACACCTTGTGTCTGTCTCAGTAAGGCCCTTTTGGAGAATGTCCATGTTAGCCGGAGAGTCAGTTATGGCTCTCAGTTTGCAGTCATCAGTGAACTTGGTTAACCATAGTCATCCTGTGTTTGCCTGTACTTCTGAGAAGTATATGCCGAACAGTAGGGGTCCCAGGACAGAGCCTTGTGGGACACCACTTGTGACTGGTTTAGAGTTGGACCTGGAGCCCGCTACTCTTACCGTGTGAGTTCTGTCTGTAAGCCAGTTGGCAACCCATCTCGTGAAGTAGGAAGGGTCCAATATAATTCAGTTGATAGTAATTTTACAAATCTTTCTAAGAAATTGATTAATCTTTTACCCAAAACAAGCATTCTTTCCATAATATAGATAAAATAAGAGCAGTACAAACTATGATTTTGCCACATTTTTGTATCTGGTAAGGAATATTCTGGTATCAGCTACACAGCAGGGTATAGTATATATCCAACAACTTTTTCTTAAGGTTGTCTGAGGGGAGTAGAAAGGCAAATATCTGCAATGTTTGCATCTAAGAAATTGATTAATCTTTTACCCAAAACAAGCATTCTTTCCATAATATAGATAAAATGAGAGCAGTACAAACTATGATTTTGCTACATTTTTGTATCTGGTAAGGAATATTCTGGTATTAGCTGCACAGCAGGGTATAGTATATATCCAACAACTTTTTCTTAAGGCTGTCTGAGGGGAGTAGAAAGGCAAATATAGGTTCATAGGTTCATAGGTTCATAGGCAGGTACTAGGCTATCTGCCCGAGGGAGTGTGTCAGCTTTTGCCGCCCCATTGATTAATTAACTGAGCCTCTGTCAAGAAGAGTCAATGAAGTGATCCCAGGGGTGTATTTTCTGTTACCCATCCACTCATCAAAGTTTCTTTTGAAGAGTGTTAGTGAGGGGCTCTGCCTAATGTAGTTAGGAATTTTGTTCCAAAGCATGGGGAGTCTCTGTGACAGGAATCTATCCCTCAAGCATGTTCTATTTATTGTTGTGGTGAGGTTTAGCTCACTAGAGCGAGTGGCTCGCAGTGACTTGGATTTCTTTAGGTGGAGCATGTCCATCAATTCTGAGTTGGACATGGCTTTGTAAGTCAGGCAGAGATCACCTCTGAGTAAGAGATATGCCACTGAGTACAGCTGGAGTTTTTCCAGTCGGGCTGCATAGGACATATGTTTGAGACCAGTAATCCTTTTGGTGAGGTACTTTTGTGGTCTTTCCAGCTGTTGGAAGTGTCTTGTGAGGTACATCCCAAATGGGGCATTGTACTCTATGATGGGTCTGATGAGTGACGAGTAGAGGGGCAAAATAACCTCTTTATTTCTAGATGTGAACCCTTTAGTAATTAGATGGGCTACATAGAAGGATTTCCTAACTACTTTGGCAATATGATTGTCAAAGGAGAGATTACCCTCTACCTGGGTCACCAGATCTCTTATTACCTCTTCTGTATTAAGGGGGGGGGGGGCTCATCTATGTGGTAATTCATGGGTGTTTTGTTTTTCCAAAATGGAATGACTATGCATTTTTTGGCATTTAGCTTGAGACCATGACTTTGGCACCTTGTGTCTGTCTCAGTAAGGCCCTTTTGGAGAATGTCCATGTCAGCCGGAGAGTCAATTATGGCTCTCAGTTTGCAGTCATCAGTGAACTTGGTTAACCATAGTCATCCTGTGTTTGCCTGTACTTCTGAGAAGTATATGCCGAACAGTAGGGGTCCCAGGACAGAGCCTTGTGGGACACCACTTGTGACTGGTTTAGAGTTGGACCTGGAGCCCGCTACTCTTACCGTGTGAGTTCTGTCTGTAAGCCAGTTGGCAACCCATCTCATGAAGTAGGGGTTTATGTTTAGGCTGGTGAGTTTTTCTATAATTCCCGAGTGGGGAATGGTGTCAAAAGCCTTGGCAAGGTCAAGGTAGGCTGTGTGAACTACCTTCCCCTCATCTATGGCCTTGGTGACTGTCTCAAAGAAGTTAACCAGGCTTATTAGGCATGATCTTCCCTTAACAAAGCCGAACTGGGTCAGCTTAAGTGTTTGGACATTCCCAATGTCTTTGTTAATGAGTTCCATGATGATGCGCTCCATAGCCTTACAGACTAGGCTAGTCAGGCTTAAGGGGCAATAGTTACCAGGGTCAGTTCTGGCCCCTCCTTTGTGGAGCAGAATAACCGTTGCTGTGTGCCATTCTATGGGCACATAGCCTGTGGAGAGGCTGAGGTTGAACAGTGTGTTTAGGTGGGGGGGTTAGTTTGTTCTGTAGTTCGTGCAAGACGCAGTCTGGGACACCATCTGGCCCCATTGATGCTGTGCTTTTGGCTTTTGAAAGGGGTGCTTTCACCTGTGCGTCTGTGATTTCTGGGACACTACACATTTCTGGTATTGTTGTGGGCCCTTTTGGGGGTGAGAAGGTGGTGAAGTTTGCACTGAATCTATCTGCCAGGTTGTTGGCAATATCAGTGGGTTCAGCATATTTTGTTCTATTTTGCACTAGCTCAGAGCATATCTGTGAGTTGCCACTTAGATTCTTGACACAGCTAAAGAAGGCTTTGTGGTTATCTTTCGAATCCTTGGCTATTTTTCTTGTGAAGTTAGCCTTGGAGGATTTTATGAGGGACCTTAGTTTCTTACTGATGCTGATCAGGGATGTCTTGCCTTCTTGGGATTTGCTTTTTTTCTAAACTAGTTTCCTCCTTCTATTGTATAGCCTGTTTATGGCAGGGGTCCACCAGACTGGATTCCTTCTCTTAGGGGAGTGAGTCTTGGCTTTGCTAGGGATGGTATGATCCATGCATCCTTGTAGGTGCTCATAGAGTGCATTTGTAAAGGTTCCTGCATATTGGACACTGTTATCCTTTAGCGTGGGGGCTGTGAAACTTACCACCTCTGTCTTAAGTAAGGTGAAGTTTACTACAGAAAAGATTTTCACTGTGGTTTCCTTGGTTAGCAGTGGTGGTGTGGTGTGGACATCCAGAGTGATTAGTTTATGGTCTGATCTAACCAGTGACGGGTTGACCTCCGGTGTGGAACACCTGTCGCCCATGTTGGTGATGACCAGGTCCAATATGTTTTCACCTCTGGTAGGGGAGTCTACCAGCTGATCCAGGGCATTTGAGTTGATAAATTCCAGGAAGCACTGGACCTGGGAGTTTGTACTTGAGTAGTTTTCCCAGTTAACAGTAGGGTAATTGAAATCGTCCAATAACAGGGTGTTCGATAGGACCTTCATGTTTTCCAGTGTCTCCAGAAAGATGGAGTGGTGATCCTGGGTCATGGAGGGTGATCTGTAGCAGGCCACAATTTGCATTGCAGATTTGTCTGATGTTAGTTGCACATGGATGATCTCGGAGGTATCATGTCGTGCCCTAACATGGAGGTGTAGGTATCCTTGATGAATATGGATACACCCCCTCCTTTTGTGTTTTGGTCCATGTTCTGTGGCTGAAACGGGTGGTATGAGTTGTAGCCTAGTTGTGCTGGAGTGCTCTGTGGAGCCTTGAATGAGGTTTCAGTTACTGCACAGATGTCAACGTTCTTCATACTGAGGAGTGCTTTGAGCGCGTGCATTTTGAGATTTAAACTCCTGGCATTGAGTAGCATAACCCTCATTTTTTTATTTGTGCTGTTTACAGAGGGGGGTTTGACTTTTGAGCCTTGCCTAAAAAAGGCACTATGGGGGCAGCAAGAGCCTTGGCCAGTATTTGAAAGCCTAGGGCTGACAGGTGCAAGCCATCTCTTGTGAAGCAGCAAGTCATCTGATATTGTTAATCCTTGTTTATTCCTTACGCATGGGTATTGGTTCAGTCTTCGGAACTGAGCCGGCCATTTTCCAAGCTCGCGTCAGCTTCAAACTCTCGAGCTAAACTCTTACCCACAATCCCCCTCTCCCTGTTACCCCAGATTTCATTTGCCACATTGCCATTCGGTCGTGTCAAGCTGCTTCTCTTGAGTTAAGTACAGTTATTTGTTGTTTAATAGTCTTTCATATTACTTTTCTGTCAGAAAAGTTTCTATTTCATTGTCTCTTACCCTACCGCATCTAGCGTACATATTTTCTTCAGGTTTTTCTGCTCTTTTCTCTACCTTTTTACCACAAGGTATTCTCTCTTTACCATCATTGGTAATCCTTCCCTTTTTTCTCATACCTTCGGGTATTCTTTTCTACCATTGCTGGTACCCTTTTCTATTATTTACTTTGCTGTCATAGCAGATAAGAAAGGTAGTCCGGGGTTTAAGAGGTGTTCTGACTGTGGACACAAACTACCTACTTCTGATGCACACTCTTTGTGCGTTTATTGTTTTGGGCCATCCCACTTGTCTGTTGACCCACCCTGTACTATCTGTGAAAACTTTTCAAATAGAACTTTGTTGGAAAGGAAAAACAAGCTGTTGCTGAAGGGACTTCTTAAATCTCCCTTTTCAGAGGCTATTTCTGGGTCAGAGGTCTCAACCCCTCCTAGAACCCATAGGAAAATCTTGGATGTTCCTACTAAGGCTAAATCTTTGCCTTCGTTCCCGGCTGGGGACTCCCGCCAACCAAAACCTAAAAAGGTTACAGTTTCAGCTCCGGAGCTCACTCATTCAGCCCCAGTGCTTTTGGTGCCTAGACCTTCAGCACCGAGACCTTCAGCTTCATTAGTGATCTTGGCTCCGTCTTCTCCTTCAGGCTTCACTATAACAGCACCGAGGGGCTCTTCGGTTCAGACTATTACCACTATATTGGCACCAACCGTTCAGTCGGTGCAGACCTTGACCTCATTGGTTCTGACATCGTCCTCGGAACCAACGCCTTTATTGTTGACTCCAGTTTTGTCGGGTCCAGCTTGAGGTACCAACAACCACTTTGGCACCGATCCCTGTGTCAGTGCAAACCATGACCTCAGCACTGATGACTTCTTCGGTGCAGACACCCATAGTCCAGTCTCTCTCGGCACCATTGTCCTCGGTGCAGACTGGTGATATGGGCACCGAGTTTGCCTCTTCTGTGGACAGGCCTGTTTCTCCCTCAATCTCCATGAGGTCCACTAGAAGGCTTTCTGAGCACGATGTGTTGCATCTTGTGGATCAGGTGCTCTTGGCCAGAGGTATCCCACCCCTCAGGAACTATCCTTCCTTAGGAGGTGATCACCCGTCTCCAAAGACCCTTTCTTATTCTCCTCCTTCATTGCCTTTGAAGTCCATGGATATAGCACAGTCTTCCCCTTCTGTGGTCCCCTTTATGGATCTCACTAAGGAACCACAGTTGCTTTCATGGCAGGAAAGTTTTGCTATGACCCAGGATGTCAGTTGTGACCCTCATAGTTTGCTGCTGCACAGCCATCCAGGGACTCCGGGTTGGCAGGCTGAGCTACTTAGGGGAGGGGTGACCCCTGTCCTAGACATTCACTCCTCTTCAGGTGGACCAGCCTTCCAACTGATGGAGAAGGCTTTCACTGCTGCTGCTGATACTGGACTGTCTATACCTCCACCCTCCTCTGGTACACTGTTTTCACAAGTCACACCTAGCGGACACCAGGTGCAAGAGCCTCAGGACTTATTCCCACAGGAATCCCCTTTTCCTCTGTCTTCTCCAGCTTCTCCTGCTGAGGAGGTCCACCGGAAAAGTTCATGTAAGAGGAAGCACATGAACTCCACAGAGGAGTCCCTCACTGAAGACACAGATTTTGATGCGGGGGAAGGATCCCCCCCAGTCACCCTCTAAGGTATCCTTTGGTGATATCCTTGAAATCCTGAAACAGAGAGGTGACTGGCAGTCCTCTAATCTGACCTCTGAGGAATCTGTGTTCCTGCAGGCTTTTCACGCCTGGCCCCCTACCTCCTGTGTTACTCCACCTGCCGATGAACTTGTCCGGCTTATCATGCAGCATGCTTGGAAGGCTCCTGATAACATCTAAGCTATTCCGAGGAGGCCAGATAAGATTTTGTCCCCTCCTGCTTCGGATCCCCATTGGGCTAAAGGACTTCCAGTGGATGCTTTGGTGGTGGCGGCCACAACAAAAAAGGATCTGGCAGAAGAAGAAAGCCAGACTGTCCATCCACCTAACAAAGACTCCCGGGCTCTGGACAGGATAGGGAAGCACACGTTTGCATCAGCAACCTTTACTATCAGGTCCCTGAATTATATGACACACTTTACCAGGCTTCAAAGGGATATGATTTCTGAGCTCTCTGAAACCTTGGCTGGTGCTGTGTCTGATGAGGTTGTAACAAAGTGGCCTCTTAGCTGGCCACCATTGAATCAATATCTAACTCCTCTATGTGACTGATATCTCATGCATCAGAAGGAACAGCTAGAGCAGCGGGTTCAGCTGTGGTCTTGAGATGATATGCATGGATGTATTTGTGCAATTTTGTGAAACCCTTTAAGACTTCTTTTCTTAATGCTCCCATTGAAGCCTCCTTGTTGTTTGGGCACAAAGTTAAAAGCACACTGGCTAGATGTAAACAGGACGGTAAGACCCTTTCTGCTGTAGGTGTCCATTATTCTTCCCCTTAACGTGCTTTCTCCTGAAACCAAAAGAGTGGGAAGATATGGTTCTAGAAATCTCAGGGTCCTTTCCGTGACACACAGGCCAAGTTCTCCCCTAGAGGCAGAGGGGGAAACTCACAGGGAAGATGCCCCTTTTGGGGCAGAGGGGACAGTGTAACCAGGGTTCCAGGGATTCTTTCCTTGGTCAATCCTACCAGTGCTCCTGAAGAGTGGCCCAACTCCTTTCCTCTGGAGGTGGTTGGGGGACATTTCTCCTTGTTCCCTTCTGCCAGGCTAACCATCACCACCGATTCTTGGGTACAAAGGATTATAACCAGAGGTTATCATATCCTCTTCGATCTTTGTCCCGTCCCTTCCAAAAACCTTTCCGATGTTCCACCCAGTCAAAGGGAAGAAGCAGCACTAGAGATAGAAAAGCTGCTAAGAAAAAGAGTCATCCAAATAGTCCCTCCAGACCAGATAGGATCCGGATTCTACTCAAGACTATTTTTGGTGCCAAAGAAAACCGGGGACTGGAGACCAATTTTGGATCTCAGTGTATTGAACAAGTTTGTGAGAGTACAAAAATACCGGATGGTCACAATACAGTCTATCCTCCCGCTTTTGGAAAAAGATGATTGGATGTGCTCTATAGATCTTCAAGATGCGTACTACCACATTAAAGTGGACAGGCCATCAAGAAGATTTCTATGCTTCCATGCGGGAGCCTGTCACTACCAGTTCAGAGTACTGCCCTTCGGACTCTCTACAGCCCCCAGAGTGTTCACAAAGTGTGTGGCAGTTGTCACAGCTCATTTGTGACTTCAAGGATTCCAGGTCTTTCCATACCTAGACGACTGGCTCATTTTCACCCCCACCAGACATCTACTGGAAGAAGCCCTGGCATACTCTCTCCTCACTGCTCAAAGGCTAGGCATAACCATAAACTGGCAAAAATCCAATCTCTCCCCATCTCAGTCGACAGAATTCATAGGGGTTATCTTGGACACAAAGAACTGCAGAGCTGCTATTCCAGAGCACAGAATCTTAATGATAAAGCAACAACTGATTCCAATCCTTTCAAGGGAGAAATCCACGGCTCACTCGGTTCTACAGCTGTTGGTTTCCATGGCAGCCTCCATCAACATTGTTCCCCTGGCCAGGTTTCACATGACTCACCCAATGGTATCCTTTTCAGCATCCTCTTTCAGCCATGATTTGAGTAACCCACAGGTGCAAACAGGATTTAAATTGGTGGATGATAAGCAATCTGTCACAATGGTCTCGCCCCTTCTCCCCCCAGCAACCCAGGGCCACAGTGACCAAGGACGCCTCCCTGATGGGGTGTGGGGGGGGCTATGTCAGGGACAGACAGTCCAAGGCACTTGGTCTGAACTGGAGGCCCATCTGCACATAAATGTTCTAGAGCTGAGGGCGGTGCTTCTGGCGTTGAAAGCATTCCATCCCCTGCTGCTGTCTGGGACAATTGCGATTCAATCAGACAACATGGCAGTGGTCTGGTACATCAACAAGCAAGGTGGAACCAAATCTTACCCCCTTTGCTGAGAGGCCATGAGGATATGGCAATGGGTGATGGCTACCAACCATTTTCTTCTAGCAACACACATTCCCGGGAGTTCCAACATGATAGCAGACAGATGCAGCAGGTGCATTCTTCAACCTCACGAGAGGTCCCTGAATCCCTTGATAGTGGCGGAGATCTTCCACCTCTGGGGCCATCCTTGCTGCAACCTCTTTGCATCCCCAATCAACTACAAATGCAGTAACTACTTCACCCTGATTCCCCCTCCGGGACAGTCACCCAGGGATGCTCTAGTCCACAATTGGCCCTCAGGTCTTCTTTATGCATTTCCAACCTTTTCCCTCATTCCCCAGTTTCTGAAGAAAGCCCGTCAGTTGAAGAGCAAGGTGATCCTCATAGCACCATATTGGCCTCGACAGATTTGGTTCCCCTTCCTTTGGCCTCACCTACTAGATCGACCAAGGATTCTTCATCCAACCCTGGAGTTGATCTCACATCCACAGACCCTGATTCATCCCAACTTGAACAGCCTGAAGCTCACGGCTTGGCTACTCCAATTCCCTTGATTGCCAGGCAGAATGATCTTTCTTTACCAGTACGTGACATTCTCATTGCATCCCATAAGTCTTCCACTAGAATTACTTATCTGAGCAAGTGGAAAAGATTTACCTGTTGGCTGAAAGATAAGCAAGTAGATCTCTTCTCAGCACCAGTGTTGATAATACTAGATTATCTGGCCGACCTTTTTCAATCGGGTCTATCGGCCTCTACCATTAGAGTTCATTTGGCTGCAATTTCTAATTTTCATGAGGGTGTCCAAGATTCCTCTCTTATATCCCACAAATTGTGCAAGACCTTCATAAAAGGTGTGAACCATTTGAAGCCACCTTTTAGAGAACCTATTCAACCATGGTATTTATCATTAGTTCTACAAGCTCTGACAATGCCACCTTTTGAACCAGCCTCTTCTTGCGACCTCTAGTATTTGTCATGGAAAACCTTGTTTTTGGTCGCCATTACTTCTGCCAGACGTATTTCTGAGCTTCAAGCTTTATGTATCAAGAGTCCATACTTGATTTTTCATAGAGATAGAGTGTCTCTGAGAACTATTCCATCATTTCTGCCTAAAGTGATCTCTGAAATGTCCATAATCAAGCCATTGAATTGCCAGTTTTCTTTCCCAATCATTCAAACAGAGGAGAGTATTGCCTACATACCCTAGATATCCACAGGCAAATCTGTTTTTACTTAAACAGGACTAGGCCCTTTTGTAAATCTGACCAGTTATTTTTGGCCTTTTCTGGACCTAGATTAGGATCTGCTGTTGTTAAGGTCACATTAGCTAGATGGTTGAAGGACTGTGTGACCTTCATTTATACACAACGCAATATCTTGTTGCCTACTACCATGAAAGCTCATTCAACAAGGTCGGTGGCAACTTCTGCTGCCTTCCATGCCAGAGCTTCCTTACATGACATCTGTGCAGCTGCAACTTGGGCTATGCCTTATACCTTCATCAATCATTACAAATTGGACTTGGCCTCCAGGGGAAGAGCATTTTTCAGTTCCATGGTGCTCAGGAATGTCCTTCCATGAGAGCCTCCCAGGAATAGAGGTAGCTGGGGAGTCTGTCCCATGTGTAAGGAATGAACGAGGATTAACAATATCCGATAAAGAAGTTATGTTTTACCATAACGTTCCATCTGTATTGTTGATCCTCGTTCAGTCATTATGACCCTCCCTCCTTCCCCCTCCTGTGGTTTCTAGTGGATCTCACCATCCGGTTCTCTTAGGTTATTTGACCAGAGGTAGCCTCTACATTCTTTGACTTGCAAACTCAATCTGAGGTAACAGGGAGAGGGGGATTGTGGGTAGGAGTTTAGCTTGAACGTTTGAAGCTGGCGCGAGCTTGGAAAATGGCCGGCTCAGTTCTGAGGTCGGAACTGATACCCATGCGTAATGACTGAACAAGGATCAACAATACAGATGGAACATTATGGTAAGACATAACTTCTTTTTGGCGAGCATGTTGTCCCAGGCTGACAGACACTGGATCCCCTTTGAATGACACAAGAAGCTTATCCAATTGTTGAAATTGATCATTTTTTCTTTATACTGCGGTATCATTCTTGGTGAGGGCAGGATGCTACTCAGGGTCAGGGTCATACCCGCCTGTGCTACATGATCAGAGAGCTCTTCCTTGTCTTTTTTCATGTAGTCCTGGGAGGTACGTCTCAGGTCATTCACACCAACATGAACAATGACAGAGTCATTTTTGTACTTGTTCTGGAGTGACCTGAGTACTTGTGTTATGTGGTGGATTCTGGCTCCCGACAGACAGCTAACAGTAACCTTCTCCTTGTCCAGCCTAGTGAGTGGGATGTCAGTGTGCCTGACTATAGAGTTGCCTATTACTAGTGTGTTAGGTATGTTATTTTGCCTTAAGGGCTGTGATTGTGCGGCACACTGATTTTGTGTTTTATGTGTTGTCTGGTTTGTGACAGGAGGTGCAGGTATTTTGGGTGTCTACTTTGGAGGTCTCTGATGCTTTTGCAAATTTTTATTTAGAGCCTCCGAGTATGATTTCATATATTTATGTGTATTTTTTGCCAGTGCTGGTTTAGAATGTCTGTGTGAGGCTGGAGGTGTGGTGCAAGTGTTAACCTTCTCCTCATGACTGCCTGTTCCAGTCTTGGGTGGAGAGAGCTTATCCTCCAATTTAGCTATATAATTGCATCTCTCGCATATGTTAATGTTTTGTGGTAGGAGGAGAGGGTTGTCTGTGTACATGCGGCAGTTGTAACATTGCCTCAGGATACCCAGGTTCACCCGCTGGACTGAAGAATATGCCTGAAATTGGCCTTTGGTCATGCCTGAATAGTAGGGTGAGCTGCTTAGTCGCTTGGTTGGTGAGGGGTGAATAATGAGCCTTGCCCTGCTGGGCAATCAAGTGTTGGGGTATATTAGTGCCTGCTGTTAGGCCTGAGCAAGTGCTGGACTGTAGGATGCTTTTTAAGTGCTTAGGTTGAGAGTTAGTCTACTTTCAAGGGAAAAACTGAAGAGAAGACTTGGTGGAGCCAGGATAAATTTAGCCCTAGCTAACCGGCACTGTCCGGACGTGCAAAACCTTGCAAGGGTGGTTTTTACAGCAGGGAAATGAAAGAGATAGAAATTAGCCCAAAATGGCCTATAAACTACTAACTTCTGGGCTGGAACCACTCCTCCAGGGACAGATGGCTGCTCAAAGCTCCCTCTCTCACAGGTGAACAGAGAAACCTCCTTCTATCCAAGTAAGGTATGGGCAACTCAGAAAATTGTAATACAGCTCTGAATTCAGCAGTAGCCTGAAAACTGGACTATACTAGCTTAGAAAGGTGGGAAACAAGGAAAATTATTATTTTTTTTTTTTTAAAAGACAAGTCAAGCACAGTAAAAAATACACTTAAAACAGCTTTAAATGACTACAAACAGTAAAAAATACACTTAAAACGGGTTTAGATGACTACAAGCAAGCAAAAAAGGCTTTTAAACAAATTATCCAATTAATCAGTAAAAAATCTGAAAACTGAGCCCTGTTCCTGTAGTCTTCAATCAGACAAGTTCTAACTGCACATTCTTGCCACTGGGGTGCAGGGGAACCTTCTCCAAAAAAGGCCTGGATTAGTGTTCAAGTTATACAAACAAAGCTAGATTCAGCAGGCCTGGATCTGGTCTATGCTACAGCAAACAAGGTACACCAATTTCAGTAAGAAACAGTTCAAATATGCAGGCACTATAAGCCTTTAACCAGAAATTCCCAGCTCAGAAGGGCAGAGTCCAGCCTCTCCTCCCACAAGAGTGCAGACCACAAACCTTCTTAATGTAAAATAACTGGCCCGAAGCCCAAGTGCTTAAACCAGAACTAATACACTTTTAGAATAACAGACACTGAGCCCTCAATCAGCAGTTCCCAACTTAGAAGGATGTAAACTACCTGTCCTGCCACAACAGTGCAGACCACAGACCTTCTTAATGTAAAACAACTGGTCTGAATCCCAAGTGCTTAAACCAAAGGGCTTAGAATGATAGTTACACCAGGCAGTAACAAATACAATTGAGTACTTTTAAGATGACGCAAAAGCAAAATAAAGTAATAAAGTAGGAAGAAACACAAATGCAGTAAAAGCACATGAATAAAGTGCAAATTTTTTTTTCAGTGAGCAAATGAGATGGGCCCAGGAGGTGCAAATTTGCAAGAGGGGCGGGCATTTTCAAAGCCACCAAGACTAACACCAAAACAAAAGCAGAGAGGGTGGGTAGGGAACTAATTGAAAAAACAGAGCCACAACTTCCAGCTAGATAGCATTCAATGCAACACAAATAAATCAATTTAAATACTGTATTATTTGAAAAAAAGTGCAGATAAAGATTTACTTAAATCAACTCAATGTTTGCAGTTACGCCTGTGATTTTTCAAGGCTGGGTCCTCTCTCATTTGGTTACCTACCCTTTAGCTTATCTCAATCATATATTTCAGTATACTGCCAAGGTAGAGGCAATTAGGATGTTCTATGATGAAGAAGGAATGGATGACCCCCTGAAACAATTCCCTCAGGATTGGTCAGTACAATGGAAAAACTGAGGCTTAGTCATCTGGCATGGGGAAGGGGCCCAACAGACAGCACTTGGCAGCAGCCATTGGTGATAAAGCTTGTAAGCTGACATAAGGCGGTATATGGTGGTTAGACTATGGTCACACATTCTAGAGTCTCTAAGTGTAGGCAAGTGTAGGGGTTTCTTGGCCATTACAATAGAACATCATATACAGGAACAAGAATGGTTCACTTATACACAGGTAGAAAAGGCACAGTCCAGGTGCCTTGTGTCAGCGGTTAAATCTAATAACACACCACCATGATTGAAGTGGGAAAATATGTGAACAGGGGTAATAGGGCTTTTCTATAAAGATAAAGCTAAGGCTCAAAAACATTTAATAGTGGGGAGATGGAAGAGGAAGAGAGGTTCATCCTTACTGATTTTTAGTGGAGCCAGGCATGGCATGCACTTTATAAACTTCAACTCTTGCCCAAATAACAGGATAAACAAATGAGAATTCTTTATATAGGGGGTACCTCATTCCGAGTAGATTTTGTAGAGTGAAAATGAAAAGAGATAATGCTTGTCAGAGAACTGGGAAAATGAACACAGATAATTTACATATGTTTTGTGGATTTTCATAGATTGCAGACATTTAGGAAACTTTGTGTTAGGCAGGCTGGAATTTATGATATGACCTGTTGCTTAAATTTGACCTTTTGGGACTTTGGGATTTACCCTGACATCCCACAGAGTTTGGTACCTACATTGGATGTTTATTGGATTTTAGCTACTGTTTTCAAGTTAATTTGTGCAACATACTGGAATGCTAAAAGGAAGGTTTATGTGGCTCTTGTAGACGTTTGTCTCCATCAGTACTTGGGCAATATTCTGTTTGAATACAAAAGTGCCCATCATTTGGACAGCGTTCCTCGAAAATGGCGAGTACTACTAAATCACTAGGTGGTCTGTATAGGCAGAAGCAAACCATATGATCGGACATATCAGAATGCTGTTATTTGTACAGTTATAGTATCTTTTTTATTATCTGCAAATGCTGGGCATGTATATGTTGCATATACTGTATATAGTTACTTTACCTTGATTTTTTTCTTCTTGGATGCAAATATTGCCTTTTTGTCAGTGTTACGGCTCATATCACAGTTTATGATTGCTTTTTGTATTGTTAAAATTAATACAATTCAGTTAAAAAGTTACACCCATTTCAGTGTGCAATGAAGGTATTAAAACTCTAGCTTGGTTTATGGAGTCAAGGCTAGTTTTACTTGTCAAAGGTGATGTCTCCCCAAGCAGTTTTTTTCTGAAGGGTAGGTCATCAGTGGAACAAAGGAAGTTTTAGAAAATGCAGTGAAAGAAAAGCAGCTTACACTAAAGGAGGGGCAAAAAAGTCCACCCCTCCAAGCCTGGTGTGGGGTTGTTAGTCAAGATAAGCATGAAAGAGAGGAACTGAAGCCAAGCATTTTACAATTAAAGATACAGCGAGAGATAGTTAAACTCAAACACAATAACCAGGTATGATTGAGGCAGCATAATATTGTATTGAACAGGGTAATACTGGATACTGAGGGAAGAAAAGGCAGCAATGTGGCAAAAAGTACACATTTTATTGTCACAGAAGGCAAGGGGGGGGGGGGGGGGAGTGTCCTAGTGAAAAGGATTTAATAGTGTTCCTGGGCTGTCTGGAAGACAGTTTAGTATAGAGGACTCACTGCTAAGAACCAATAAGCTTTTCCTTTGTAGTCATTGATTTGGTTCTGTCACTTCCCACTAGCAAAATAGTGCAGCTTTCAGGTAGGCTGTTAACCAGGTGGGGCTTTTATGTCACAGAAGCAAAAAAAAAAAGGGACTTGCCTAGTAGGCATATCTGTTTAACAAATAAAAACATAAGCTGGAATATTAAACTAGAACACACCTAGCTGAAGTCTTTGCTGTTATTATGTGATCTATGCTACAGCTTTCTGACATTTAAGACTTAATGCAAACTGGAAATTAAGCGGTTTCATGTGTGTGCTTTTTGGATGATGAATTTTTCCAAACCAGTTCTTCTTGTTTCTACCTTACAGCTATTAGATTCAGTCATATGAATACTGCCAAGGATGATGCAATAGGCTTTTTTTAATACCTGCAATACTAAATGAGAAAATTGACATTTGTTCGTGGAAGGTACACACCTTCCCCATTGTTTGTGTCTTTTGTCTCATAGCTGCTTTTATTTCCAAGCATAAAGTGCTACTCTTGGCAGCCAACAAAAAAATGAAATCCTGAAAAACATACTTGACTCGTTACTGCCCTCTGCAGAACAAAAGTGAAACAGCTGATTAAAGCTGTATAGTGTAGTTACATTGGTGTCAGGTATTTGGCCTTTATATATAGTATGTTCTGACACTGTTTTTTTTAAGATGCACACTCATTGGCTAAGTTTGTGCAGACATAATTTTTCAAACTGTTTCACTTCCTACAATTGTCTTAAGAAGACTGATATACATAATGGTGTATGGAGGGGTGCAAAATGTCAGAAACAAACTGAAAGGTTATGAAGTACAACTTTTATGTTGCTACATAATTAACAAAAAAAAAAAATTCCAGTTTAATTAAATGACTAATTAGGCTAGTGTGAGGATCCAGTTTAGACAATAATTTATGGCTAACTAAGAGAAGTGTATAAACCTACCATTTAAGTATTATATAGTCAGACGTTTCGAATTCTGTTTGGTTGCTAGGGCTTATCCATATTCATTATGTGTATATTCATTGGCATAGCTACCTAATGTTGCATCACCTATGCTTTATGCAACTGCAGATGCTTTCTGTTTAACCTGCAGGTCACATATTCACAGAGCAGCCTCTAAACCAGACCTGAAGAAAACACTATGCAGTGTCCCCTTTGATACATGCTGCCAGTGTCCCTGCCTACAGTTATCCTTCAGGCTCCGTAATATCCAATAATGTAGCATCTGTGAACTTTATTGTTTGCATCTGTTGCATCATATAACATCAAACTGGCTTTACTTCTTATAATAATTTGTTTAATGCTCTCACTGACTTGTAATCCCTGGCAACATTTTTCCTTAGTTGCTGTATTACTGTAAATCTTGTTCTGATCTGCATACGTTCATTTCTACTATTTTGCTAAATGTGTTTCTTGCATCTACTTCATATGTTCTCAGCTAATTGCTGCCCCACTATCTCCAGCGCCTTCTATGAATACCTTCTCACTCTGTGCTCATTTATTCCCTGGGTGGTAGCTTCTTCTTCCTTTCTAATGTGGGTATACCTCTCAGTTGCTATGATTTCGACATAAGACAATGATCTTCGCCCACAGATTTAACCTTGCTCCTTCTACATTTACTGATTTTCTTTGTAAAGAAAACAAAAGAGGAAAACATTTGTTAAGCTGGGTAGAACACTGATTCATATGGACCCAGTTCAGGAGCACTGTCTGGTTAAGTGACTTATTAAAGGTCAAACAGTAGGCAAATGGAGACTGTGGGAATCAAACCCAGCACTACACTATATTAATTACAGTCTTAATCTTCTGTGCCAGAGTATATACATTATTAAATAAGTGAAGTAAGCTTATACTGTGATTCTTTATCAATAGCTATAAGGTATCTCCACTCTGAAGACTTCTAGTCTAAAAAAAGATCTTTGTCTGCTATGATTTTAAAGGTCAACACTGTGATTTTTTAATTCTCAGAGGTACCCTGTTCTAATTAGACTGATTTTAGAGTACACTGTTCTATTTAGTAAGCACCTTTCCCAGCACACCGCACAACTAGAAAAGCTCCAGGGGTTCCTAACTAAAAGGATTACTGGTTTAAAAACTCTTGGCTATTAAGACATAACTGAAGCCTTATATCTGTACTCCAGCTGTTATAATATGGAGAGCTATGTCTTGCATTCTGTGCCTTAAGGAGCCATCCTGCTTTGATACCATGAATTTCCACAAGACAAACAGCTCCACAAACACTACAACTAAGGATGTGACTCTCCAACAACATATAGATAATACACACAAGAGGGACCTGGAATTTGCCCCGTCTCTGGAACAAATTCCCATTGCATGTTAAACAGAGTGACACCTTTGTATTCTTCAACAAGAGCCTTGGAGATTGGATGGGCATTCACAAATTCACCCTGCTCCTAACTTGCAACAGGAGTTACATCATGAGGGCAGGTGTTGTCAAGGCAGAAATGGTCTCAGACTTTACTTCCATTGTAATTACTTTGATCCTATAAAATGGATCTGGCTCTATTTGACTTCCTAGTCTGCAGTTGTAATAAATAATAAATGTATAATGCTTATCAGGTGGCAGATGTAGGAAACTAACAGCACAGGATATTAAAATAAATGAAATGAATACCTCTGCTGCCATCTCTTGGACTGTTCTCCCTCAGGAGTGAATCCAGATCAGAGTCCTGCAGCTGCCACTTCTAAGAATACATTTGAAAATATGAATGAGGATGGCTTAAAAATCTAAATAATACAGAATCAGTTTTATCGTGCATTCTTATTATCCAAAGGAAGATGTGCTGCAGCTGCTGTCATATGTATTTTTGTTGGTGTTCATTTGTTAATCAGATAGACTCATAGGTTCATAGGTAATTACTAGGCTAATGACCTCAGGGGGGCATTTTTAAACCAAGCTGTGCTTCCCAAAGGTGAGAATCAAACCCTGTACCCTGTGTCTGTAAGGTATCCACTTTAATAATTTTACAAATCTCCAACCCAAAACAGCAACTCCTTTTTTTCTGTTAGCATAGGTTGAACTCTGTAATCTGCATGCGTAAAACCACCCCCCTAAACACTAGGCAATAGAAGTAGCAGTGTGTGCAAACATTTATTTTTACTTGAAGTGAATTGCTTGGTTAAGGAGGACGCTTATTAAAAGCCCATGGCCTTAAACATCTGTGCTGTAGAAGTACACGGTAATGGAAATATTATTGAATGTTATTTTTATTTCCTTGCATATTGCAGAACTGAGATCATGTGGCATCAGTCCTAACACTGTTATGTATGCATGTATGGCTTTCTTTTTGTATTTATTTATATTATTTCCATCCATATGCACTTTTCATAGGTTCATAGGTAGGTACTAAGCTATCGGCCCAAGGGCCTAAGTAAGCCTAGCCAACAAGGTTCCCTGGCTTACGCCACCCAAGAAAGCTATTTTCCTGAGCCCCTGTCAAGTGGCGGCACAGAAGTGATCCCCGGGGTGTATTTCCTATTTCCCATCCACTCATCAAAATTTTTCTTGAAGAGTGCTAATGAGGGACTTTCCTTCACATAGATGGGTAACTTGTTCCAGAGTATGGGAAGTCTCTGGGACAGGAATCTATCCCTCCAGCATGTCCTGTTTATTGTGGTGACAAGGTTTAGGTCCCTAGAGCATGTAGCTCGGAGGGATTCGGATTTCTTTAGGTGTAGCATGTCCAACAGCTCTGGGTTTGACATAGCTTTATATGTTAAGCGATATGCTATGGAGTAAAGCTGGAGTTTTTTGAGACAGTCAGTGTAGGGCATCTGTCTGAGGCCAGTAATCCTGTTTGTGAGGTACTTCTATGGCCTTTCCAGCTGCTGCAGATGTCTTGTGAGGTAGATTCCAAAATGGGTGTTGTACTCTATAATGGGTCTAATGCATGTCGAGTAGAGGGGAAGAATGATCTGTTTTCCCTGGATGAGAACCCGTTTGTGATGAGGTGTGCCATGTAGAAGGATTTCCTGACTACTGTGGTAATGTGATTATCAAAGGAGAGACTACTGTCCACCTGGGTCCCAAGGTCTTTTATCACACATTTGGCTTAAGTAGACTGCCGCCTATGTGGTAGTTCATGGTTACAGAGTTTTTACCAAAGGGGATGACAATGCAGTTTTTGGCATTGAGTTTGAGGCTATGGCTCTGACACCAGGCATCTGTCTCAATGAGGCCCTTCTGTAGGATGTCCACATCATTTGGGGACTCAACAATGGCTCCTAGTTTGCAGTTATCTGTGAAATTCATTAGGCAAAGGCCTTCTGCATTAGCCTGTACTTCAGAGAAATAGATACCAAACAGGAGAGGTCCCAGGACTGAACCCTGTGGTAATCCACTTGTCACTGGTTTGAAGTAAGATTTGGAGTTTGCAACTTTTACAGTGTGGCTTCTGTCAGTGAGCTAATTGGCAACCCATCTTGTGATGTAGGGATTTATACCTAGTTTAGTGAGTTTAGCTATAATTCCAGAATGAGGGGATAGTGTTGAAAGCCTTGGTGAGGTCAAGATAGGTAGTGTGAAACACCTTACCCTTGTTTATGGCTTTGGCAACTGCCTCAAAGAAGTCAATCAGGTTAAGGAGGCATGATCTGCCTTTCACAAACCTGAACTGGGTGGGCTCCAGAGTTTGGAGGTTACCAGTGTCTTTGTTTATGAGTTCCAAGATGATACGTTCCATAGCCTTGCAGACCAGGCTCGTCAGGCTAATAAGGCAATAGTTCCCAGAATCAGTGGTGCCTCCCCCTTTGTGGAGTGGGATAACTGTTGCTGTGCACCATTCAGTGGGCACAAAGCCTGATTTGAGATTATGATTGAACATAGTGCTTAGGTGGGGAGCCAATTTGTTCTGAAGTTCATGTAAAACTCAGCTTGTGATGTTGTCCGGTCCCATGGATGCTGTGTTTTTTGTTTTAAAAAGTGCAGCTTTTACCTGCATAGATGTGATTACAGGGACTCTGCATTCTTCCCGTATAGATATGGGACCTTTAGGGGGTGAGAAGGGGGTAAAGTTAGCACTGAACCTATCTGCCAGGATGTTGGCAATATCAGTTAGTTCTGTATATTTAGTGCCATTGTGCTGTAACTCAGAGCAGATCTGGGTGTTGCCATTGAGATTCTTGACATAGCTATAGAATGCTTTGTGGCTGTCCCTAGAATCAGTGGCAATTTTGTTTTCATAGCTAGTTCTGGAGGATCCTATAAGGGGTCTTGGCTTCTTACTGAGGCTGACCAGGGAGCTCCTCCACTCATGGGATTGTACTCTCTTTTTGTCAAAGGAAAAAACTTCAAAGACCAATACACGTAAGGTTCAGGTTAAGGCACTTTAATTCTTGTGGCAAGGAGACAAAAAACATGCATGCAAAAATACAGAGTTTGTCTGGTCTGTAACAGGAAATTAAGCCATTCTTATACTGTTTTACAAGACATTGCCTTCTAAAGCTGACGTAATCAAATACAAGCCTACAATATTGATTTTCACAGCAGATGTTGTTCAATATTTTCTGCTGATATTACATTACATTTCTAGATTTGTGAGAAACTTTTCTTGAAAGATAACATGGCCTCGAAGACCACTAACTAGTTACAATTATTTCTACAGTGTTGTGTTACATTTCAAGGTACTCTGCTTATTCAAGTACAAAGCAAACACAGATTATAGTTCATATTCTTCAAGCAGTCTTTGTTCTACTTATCTATTCTTCCTGTAGCTGTGTATGTTCTCATAGCACAGACAGGGCTAATTGTCTAAGTTTAATAACATTATAGAAAGCAGTATTGTTCTATTCATTATTTTCCTGACCTAGCAGAAAATCATCTGCTTCTCAGAAAAATTTCCTAAGACATAAACAAGATTTTAGCTGTGCTGACAAAATGCAAGGTCAGAAAGCATTCGCAGTTTATATGGATTTATGCAGTATGAAATAGAATAAATGTGTTAACCCTTGCGGGCTTTCTAAAAGCACTAATATACACATTAATACATATTTTTCTAACATTTCCCCCTATTAATACTTTTATTCTACTTTCAAAAGCATAAACGGTTTATTTCTTCTCTTAACCTCTTTCATTCAGGATTTGCAGTTAAGAGAGTCATTCAGTTTAACTTATGAAAGCATTTTAGTCTTTAACAGTTCTTCAAACTCAGTACTCTGATATAAGGTTTCAGAAACCGACAGGTCTATAAAATCTTTGATCAATCTTTTCATGCAGGGGATGCCACAACAAACACATACTCCCAACAGGAGCATACCTACACAAATGGCAATCAAGATGTTCATTAGGATGGTGCCCCACCCCCCCCAAACCATTTCTGGAAAAAGTCCATCAGTGGGTTTGGGCCTGGTTTGGTCATGGCCGACACTTGCTGAATCACCTCAAGATGGTTGTCTATCTCATGCTGGTTGTCAGGAATGTACGAACAACACTCTTCTTGGATTAAAGCACACGTACCACCTCTCACCGCTAGGGTGAAGTCAAGAGCCATGTGGTTTCGAAGCACCACAGTTCTCATGGCATTCAGTTCATAAGTTATTAATTCAAGAACAGAAAAAATTGCATTGCTCAGTTTGGACAGTTTTCTCAGCTCCCAAATCGATTTCACCGTTCCATATCCTGGTGATATGCCTGCCCACATTATAAAAGAATCACTCAAGTCCATATGTGTCAGTTTATCGCCCATGGAATGATGGTTTCTCCAACCCACCCGATCTGTGCCACTGGATTTTCAGGTTTCCTGACAGGTTTCATGGTGACCTGTCGTGCATTTTGAATTTTACCTCGAGGTAAAACTGCAGTGTGTCATATAGCTGGAACCAGGTAACCCAAAAAACAACTGCCGGACCAATTCTCAGGTAACCATTTGTGTGCCTTTTTCCCACACACAAAATAACAATCTTCTACCTTAGTAGTAACCTTGCTATTAATGTATACCTGCCCTGCATGAAACATTTTTCTGTCAATTATAGACAGCTGCTTAAAAAGAACATCATTATGTTGTACTTCATTAATTGTTTTATGCATCAATTCAAGAAATGAATCATAGTTTGTATTACAATAAGAACCTGCATTATTTGCTTTAGTGTAACATTTGTAAGGAACTGTCACATTGCAATTGCTCCAACCCACCTGAACAGTATCATTTTTGTAAAAACACACATTTCCCTTCTGTGGAACAGACAAGTGCAATGCTATTTTATTTTGTGATTTAACAGTTGTGGTGTCATAAATCAAATTTTCCCAGGTCTCATTGACCCCTAGGGGAACTGCAGTCATTAGTATTCCCCCGTATGCTGTCGGTAAGTCTGTACAAATCCAGCAATTCGAAACATTAAAAGTCTCAGCATACACATATTTAATTGCTTGGTAAGTGTTAAAGTTCGGGTGCCAGTCTATAAGTAATGCATCACGTTTATTCAGTAAAGCTTGTGTGGCTGGAAAAAGGAAAGGCCACAACAAAAAGATCAATGTCACCAGTATAGTTAACAGGATGATCATGCAATACTGCTGTGGTTGTTCTGCATTCCTGTTTGCTCTGGATTTTGTCATTTTTATTCTTGTTGTGTAACAGTAACAAGATTTTTATCTAGCTCAAAGTTTTTAACTAGTTTACAGTGTGTCAGGTGAATTCGGGATGCACGCTCCACGATCTTGACTGCAGTGGGCATTGACAGTAGCACTTGGAATGGCCCTTCCCACTTCGGCGTCATCCAGTTTTTCTTTTTGATGACTTTCACCCAGACCCACATGCCTGGGACTACTGCTGCTTCCAATGGTCTGGTTTGTTCTTTATCTGAAGCAGAATTAAGCTGCAAAAGGTGTTTAGAATTCAACAATTTCCTCATATGCTCAGCAAGTGTACAGTCGGCTTCCTGGTCTGCGGGCATGAGAGGTTTCCACTGAGGTATATAATATGCTCGTTCAAATAACTTCTCAAAAGGAGTCAATCCCTTTGCATTCAGAACAGTTCTGATGCTCAACAGTGCCAGGGGCAGACAGTACACCCAATTTCTATGTGTCTTTTCGATAAGTTTCCTTAACTAGTTCTTCAATGTTCCATTGTGCCTCTCTACCAATCCTGCAGATTGAGAGTGATACGCACAATGATTTTTAAAGAAATCCCAAAATACTTGCTCAATTGTTGTACGGTTTGGTTTACAAAATGTGTGCCATTGTCACTGTAGATCTTTTCTGGTATGCCAAATCTAGGAATAATTTCTTTAACAAGGGTTTTCGCAACAGTAGCTGCGTCTGGATTTTTGGTCGGAAAAGCTTCCACCCATTTGGAAAACATATCTACAATGACAAGACAATACTTCTTATTTTCACATTTGTTCAGTTCTATGAAATCCATACAGATAGTATGGAGTGGATACAGTGGTGTAGGGAAACTCCCTTGCTTGAACTTCAACCACCCTTGTGCATGATGTTTATTACAAACATGACATGACAAACAAATATTTTTAGTGTCGTTTATAAATCCATATGTTGTGAACACTTGGTTCACTAACTGTACCATCCCCCCTGTTGAGACATGGCATTGCCCAAAGCTGCATATCTAAACAAGTTAGATGGCAATATCGGTTTTCCCTCTTTGGAGATGTACAGCCCTTCCTTGAGAATTGCTCCTCGTTTTATCCATCTTTGTTTCTCAACTTGCGTAGTAAGTGTCTGCATTGTTTTTAACATTTCTACGCCTAAAATCTCAGAGGGTTGTAATTCCTCATTCAAAATAAATACTTCTGAAGCTGAAGCTGCCTGCTTTGCAGCTGTATCAGCCCTTGCATTACCTTTTGAAATTCTATCCTGTTGCTTGGTATGAGCTATGCATTTACAAATAGCTACTTTCTGAGGTAACTGAATACATTCTAAAAGATCTAAAATAAACTGTGCACGATCGATTGGTTTGCCAGTAGATGTTATCATTCCTCGATTTTTCCACTGTTGCACAAAAATATGTACAGTAGAGAAAGTGTACTGGCTGCCAGTAGAAACGTTCACACATTTACCCTTTTCTAAGGTACATGCCCGTGTTACGGCAATCAGCTCTGCCGCTTGTGCAGATAAGTTGTGTGGTAAAGATTTTGCTTCTACAATCTCAGTATCAGAAACTACTGCATATCCTACTAGGTTCTGTCTGGTGGGACATACAGGAAAGATGCCTAGCAGGAGAAAGATATGCTACTTTTTCTTGCAGTAAAATAATCGCGACTGCATGAGGCACTCTCAATGTGAGAGGGTGGAACAACACTACTGAGGCCGAAGCTTGCACTGCCATTGCAGCTGCGACTACTGCTTGTACACAGTGGGGTAAAGACCGCACCACTGGGTCCAGTTGTGATGAATAATAAGCAATGGGGCGTTGCTTGTCCCCATGCTGTTGTGTTAACACTGATGTCATATAACCTTGCTTACAATCTACAGTTTGGAAAAAACGTTTATGATAGTTTGGTAATCCTAAAACTAATGAGGATGCTATCAACTGTTTCAATTTACAGAAAGCAGATTCTGCTTCTGGTGTCCATTGTAATGAATCTTGTGCTGCCATAGGCTTCTTGTATATCAAGTTAGTCAGAGGTGCAGATTCCAAAGCATAGTTTGGAATCCAGCTCCGCCAAAAATTGATCGTACCCAGAAGGACATCATTTCCTTCTTGGTAGTAGGTTTCAGTGCTTGTAAAATCGCTATTTTTCTGTCCTCATCTAATGTTCTGCCCTCTTTGGATATTACATATCCTAGGTATCTAACTTGCTTTCTCCAAAGCTGCAATTTGTTTTTATTTACTTTATGTCCCTGAGTGGCTAAAAATTGTAACAATGCTACGGTATCCTCTTTACAATCTTGCTGGGTGGGGGCTGCCAGCAGGATGTCATCAACATAAAGTAAAATCTGACTGCCTCTTGGTGGGGTAAATCCCACCAAGTTGCTTGCCATCTCTTGTGAGAATATTGTTGGACTTTCACAATACCCCTGTGGTAGTTGCGTGTATGTATACCTTTTCCCCTGAAATGTGAATGCAAACCAATGTTGGCTGTCAGGGTGTATTGGTATCGAAAAGAACGCATTGCTGATATCTACCACAGAAAAATATTTCTGTTGGGGTTTTAAATCATTCAAAAACAACAATGGTGCTACTGCCAAAAGTATAAGCAATACACAACGATATCACACCAAAAAAGTTTATTACATAAAGCTTTCGGGTCTACACCCTTCATCAGTATAAAGTAACTGCAGTATTACAACATTTAAATAGGAGAAACCTTACAGTCACATGCTTCAACCTATCACTCAACCCAACCGAACAATTAACTCTTAAAGGAATAACTAATCTTAACACATTTCATAAAACATTTTCATGAAGCATTCTCATAAAGCTTTATGTCATGTTAAAATAAATAAAAATACAAAAATAAATATACATATTCATATACATAAACACACACACACACACTCTTCTGTTTTCATACATGCATTCACTCACACAAACAGACAGCAACATAAACACACATACACACAATCATCTCTCTCTTACTTTTATATATGCATACTTTCTCTCTCTCTCTCTCTCACACACACACACACACACACACACACACACACACACACACACTTTTTATTTTACACTCGCAAAACAGCAGAAGCGCTGCTTAGCCAGTGTAAAATACTAGCTTTCACACTCATACAAGCATACACTTTCACACACTAAGACATACACACATTTTCTTTATTATTTTAATTTTATTTTATTTTACAATCGCTAAACAGCAAAAGCACTGTTTAGTGAGCATAGTATAGTAGCCCAACCAATCTCTCTCACACATACACACATACACTTTCACACACAAACACATGCACACATTTTTTACTGTTGTTTTATTTTATACTCACTAAACAGCAAAAGCGCTGCTTAGTGAGAGTAAAATTATGGTGGCCATTCCATTTTTCTCAGTCCGATCTCCACTGTCACTTGATAAACGGACATGGAGAGGTGGACTCAGTTTTTATCAGGCATTACTTGTACATTAATACCCTGCTGGACAATGCTCATTCTCCAGTCAGGGTACTGATATCCTACAGGAGCACTTCTGTATCTGTGAGGTATATGACTAACTCCCAGTCTGCAGTTATCTGCAAACATGGTTTGAGATAATTCTTGTTTTTTTCCTCAGTAATTCACTACATACAGTTTAATCTACAAATTGGATAAATGCAATAGCAACTGCAGCATAATGCATTACTGCTGTATAAAAAAGATCCTTCATTTAACAGAAAAAATATCTATTACTAGTCACAACATCTAGTAACTATATTCCTTGTATATGTACAAAATCTCGAACTCCATTCCATTCACACTAAAACAAATCTATAACCTATTAACTAACACGGTCATGTTTATGCCATTCTCCATATGTTCATAGATGTATACTAGGCTAACAACCCCATGAGCC
The DNA here is from genome assembly GCF_019279795.1 of Protopterus annectens. Lineage (NCBI taxonomy): Eukaryota > Metazoa > Chordata > Ceratodontiformes > Protopteridae > Protopterus > Protopterus annectens. The sequence continues at coordinate 1,644,159,973 of NC_056729.1, read as the reverse complement.
TTTTGAAGCCTAGCATGCATCACATATGTATCTGAGAAGTTTTGGCATCCTAAGGTTATTTTAAAGGGTATATTTAGGCTAGGCTTGGGTGGTCAAACATTTACAGGATGCCGCTGTCGATTAGGGACATTGGTGCAAGACTACAGTGGATTTTTGATTCCCCATACACTGGTCAAAATTACAATTGAATTGGGTTAGGGAAGATCTCTGATTCACTTGGATGGAGAGCCTATTCCACAGAAGGGCTAGTCTTTGGGACCAATACCTGCCCGCCAATATATTCTATTTTAGTAGTAAGCAATGTTTAAGATGGCTTGAATGCCAGACATAGACCGACCATCAATAGCCTGTACAAGACAGAGTATATGACATGGCTGTAAGGCAGTCCATGTAAGACATGGGTTACACTGTATCCTTTTAGTGAGGCAGCTCTGCGGATGCTTGAGTTGTTGCACATGCCTGGTCAGGTACATACCGGAGGAAGCACTGTACTTAGTGAGTGGTGTGATGAGGGCTGAGTACAGTGAAACAAGTACTTCCTTGGACCTAGATGCCATACCCTTGCTTATAAGTTGCACAATATAGAATGATTTCCTTATTCCCATTTTATTGTATTTATTTATTTTATTTTACATTTGTTGACCAGGATAGTCCAACTGGATTCATGTCCATTTTCAGCGGATTCCTGGGGAGAAAAGCTTCAAGATAAGCAGTTAAGATTAAGATACAATGTATACAGTGCTTACATACTTAACAAGTTATACAAATTCCAAGGTTAGAGATAATCCTGGGTGTAAGATTACAGATACAATGTATACAGTGGTTACATACTTAACAAGTTATACAAATTCCAAGGTTAGAGATAATCCTGGGTGTAAGATTACAGATACAATATATATATATATATATATATATATATATACAGTGGTTACAGATTTAACAATTTATACAAATTCCAATGTTAGAGATAATCCTGGGTGTAGGATTACAGATACAATATATACAGTGGTTACATACTTAACAAGTTATACAAATTCCAAGGTTAGAGATAATACCGGGTGTACGATTACAAATACAATATATATATATACAGTGGTTACAGACTTAACAATTTATACAAATTCCAAGGTTAGAGATAATCCTGGGTGTAAGATTACAGATACAATATGTACAGTGGTTACATACTTAACAAGTTATACAAATTCCAAGATTAGAGATAATCCTGGGTGTAAGATTACAGATACAATATATACAGTGGTTACATACTTAACAAGTTATACAAATTCCAAGGTTAGAGATAATCCCGGGTGTAAGATTACAGATACAATATATACAGTGGTTACATACTTAACAAGTTATACAAATTCCAAGGTTAGAGATAATCCCGGGTGTAAGATTACAAATACAATATATATATATATATATATATATATATATATATATATATATATATATATATATATATATATATATATATACAGTGGTTACAGATTTAACAATTTATACAAATTCCAAGGTTAGAGATAATCCTGGGTGTAAGATTACAGATACAATATGTACAGTGGTTACATACTTAACAAGTTATACAAATTCCAAGGTTAGAGATAATCCTGGGTGTAAGATTACAGATACAATATATACAGTGGTTACATACTTAACAAGTTATACAAATTCCAAGGTTAGAGATAATCTTGGGTGTAAGATTACAGATACAATATGTACAGTGGTTACATACTTAACAAGTTACACAAATTCCATGGTTAGAGATAATCCTGGGTGTAAGATTACAGATAAAATATATACAGTGGTTACATACTTAACAAGTTATACAAATTTCAAAGTTAGAGATAATCCCGGGTGTAAGATTACAGATACAATATATACAGTGGTTACATACTTAACAAGTTATACAAATTCCAAGGTTAGAGATAATCCCAGGTATAAATTCTGATTAAGTAGCACAACTAAGCTAAATTATAGTTATTAACTCATAGTAGAGGAAAGTTAGTCTGGTTTGATACATTGACATAGCCAGTTTAGTGTCAAATATTGTTTGAGTCTTATCTTAAATTGACTCAGGGTGATACGTAAAGTAATATCAGCTGGGAGTGAGTTCCGGGATCTACCTGCAGAGTTGGCAAACAGAGAGTCATTGGCTGAGTTTTTAGTTTTGATAGTCTGAACTAGCAGTCTATTAGAAGATCAAAGAAGTCTGGGATTGTTATACAGGGTGATACTGTTTTTAGTGCAGGAGTATTGTCTGGATTGTAAAGGATTTTATATGCCATAATCAATTGATTATACTGGATCAAGCTGGGCAGTTCTAGCTACCCAAGCTGGTTTAGATTGATACAGTGGTGTGTCCTATAAAGCAGACCAGTGGCAAATCTGGCAGTGTGATTGTAGCAGATAGAGAGTTTGTTGAGGACCGACTTGTTTAAATTAGAGAGTAAAGGGAATGTGTACAGAAGAGTTGAAAGTAGGTGAGAGCGAGCTGTGGCAATTCTAGCAGGTGGGGTTAAGAAGGCTTTTATCCTGTAAAGTGACCCTATTTTTTATTGATGGTTTTGATGGTTTGATTAACATGCAGGTCAAATTTAAGATTGTTATCTATGATAACATCTAGTAGTTTTGTAGAGGTGTCTGGGGAGATTATAGTGCCATTATTGGATTTTATGGTAAAGCTAAATGCAGTAGACCTATGAGTTGGTGAGAAAAGTAACAGTTTCTTTAGGATTTAAGATCAGACTATGACCAGAAAGCCAGTTTTCTATTATGAACATAAAAACAAGAGTACACCAATGGCTGGATTACCTCAAAAAATTGTTTCACGGACAACAGCAGCTGGTTCACCGTTTATTGAGAAGATAAAACGCAGGATCCAAAAGTAAAGTAAGCGCTTTCACGTCCAATACTGACGCTTCTTCAGACTTCATAAAATACCCAAAAACGCTAGCTCCTTATATACAACTTAATTGATATACTTAAACAAATTAATTGCAAACAATTAAAATTAATTGAAGCTGAATTAAAAGGCATACACAGCTAAAAACATGTAGTAGCGTAGGCATATAAAAACATGTCATGCACACTAGATTATAAAACAATATAATGTTTACATAGTTTAAATCTCACATATATATAATGTGTATGGAATATATAAAATGTAAACAAACAAGTATAAGTAGAAAATCAATGTTTTAAGGATCGTGCTGCCAAACATGGCTTCAATGTAATTTTGTCATTTAGTCCGTGTATATGCGCCTGCAACCTCACTACCCATCTATTCTCTATCTCTTCTAACTTATTTTTAAAATTACCTAATCTATGTGTTCTCTTAACTATCTCCAATACTTTGAATTTAAAAGAATGTCTGAGTCCACTGTCGAGTGTGTGTTGGGCCAGAGCGTTATTGGTATTCTCCTTGTGTATGGCATAAATATGCTCTCTAATGTGCTCTCTTAATGTCCTGTTAGTTTTACCCACGTAAAACTTAAAACATTCTTGACATTGAGCTAAGTAGACTACATCTGTAGTTCTACAATCAGCATACCCTCTAAACCTGTAAACATGTCCGGTAATAGGATGTTTAAAAACCTGGTCATCATCTATGTACTTGCACTGATTGCAAGAACGACAAGGAAAGGTGCCTATTCTCTTTGACCTGGTGGAATCATCTAGGGTATTCTCATAACATAGAATACTATTCAAAGATTTCATGTTCCTGTAGGATATGTTGGGTTGGTCACTCACTAACTGTCTGATTTGGTCATCACACGTTAGCAACTTCCAATTATTATTAATAATTTGCTTGATATGACTATTCCTATTGGTAAAAGAGATCGTAAGTCTATTCTTGGCCATTCTAGTTTGAGTCCCTTGTGTAAGTAACAACAAAGATGAATCATTGTCTCCCCTGTTGAAAAATGGGGTTCCTTTGCCTGTTCTATATTGGTCACTCATTAATAAGGCTCCCTGCACCTCTGATCTCTTGTATCCCCTGGATACAAAATTGTCAGTCAGACTGGCTTGTTGCTGTCTGTAAACATCATCCTGTGTAGTTAACCTGGATAATCTCAATGCTTGATTTTCAACTACATTGGAATATAATGACGGGGTGCATGCTGGTTTGGTGCAACAAGTTGTTCCTCCAGCATGATTTTCTAAATAATTCAGTGTTGATACCTTTGTTTGTCTTGGTTAACCTGACATCAAGAAATTCAATCATGCTGTTGGAGTGTGTACTTTCAAACTCAAGAAAATTGGTCGTGTCATTGATATAATGAACAAATTCTCGTAATCTCTCTTCAGTTCCTCTCCATACCAAAAACACGTCTACAAAATGACTGTAATATCTAAGATGTTTCATATAATCCGTGTTCCTCAGGACATACGTGCCTTCCCAGTAGGCCAACACCAGGTTGGCGTATGAGTTGGCACAGGGGGTCCCCATTGCTACCCCATTTTTTTGTAAATAATATACTCTATTATATAGCAGTACATTATTCTCGAGAATAATTTCTAATAATAATGTCCATCTGATTATCAAATTATTGGGGATGTTATTTTCAAGTAAAAAGAGTCTGATGTACTCAATACCTGTCTTATTAGGTATAGAGGTGAATAATGATCTGACATCTAATGTTACAAAGAGATCTGTTGAAACTAGCCAAACTTTCAAGAAAATGTTGAGTGTCCCTCAGTATATGTTGTGTGTCATTAACAACAGGTTTAAACATTATAGTGCCATTACTGGATTTTATGGTAAAGCTAAATGCAGTAGACCTATGAGTTGGTGAGAAAAGTAACAGTTTCTTTAGGATTTAAGATCAGACTATGACCAGAAAGCCAGTTTTCTATTATGTTGAAGGTGTTCTGGGTAGCTGACCATAGTTTTGTCTGAGATGTGACCGTGCAGATCAGGGTGGAGTCGTCAGCATATTGGATACAGCTGACTTTTGGGATAACAGTATAAAGGTCAGTGATGAAAATGGAGAACAGAAGGGGCCCTAGTATAGAACCCTGGAGTACACCAAGAGAGTTGGCTAGGAGGTTAGATAGTTTGTTTTGCCAAAGGACAGTCTGCTGTCTGCCACTCAGATAAGACTGGAACCACTGAAGGGCTTTAGTATCTAGACAGAATGTTTTCAGGGTGTGGATTAGAAGTTGGTGATCAACCATATCAAATGCCTTGGAGAGATCAAAGAAGAGGGCAGAGGATATGTTATTATTGTTTTGATTGTGGTTTATGGTGTTGGAGAAGGCTAGGAGGGCTGAAGTAGTGCTATGGTGAGGTTGGACGCCATGCTGGGAGTCTGCCATAAGGTTATTTTGAATTAGGTAGTGCAGCAGTTGTCCATGAATACATTTTTCCATAATCTTTGCAAGTGGAGATAATATAGCTATTGTCCTATAATTAGTTCAGTAGAGCTACCTCCTTTGTGAAGTGGGATTGCATAGGATATTTTCCAGATGGTGGGGATTTTGGCTTCTATTATGGTTCAATTGATTAGTATAGAGATGGGGTAAACAATGGCATCAGCTGCTTTTTGTAGATACATGGCAGGGAGTAGATCAGCAGAGAGAGTAGTTGGTTTTAATTTTTTGATCAAGGTACGGATAAGTGAAGTGGCAACTGGTTGGAATCTGAATGAGAGTTGGTTACTAGGGGTTGTGTCCTCAGGGCCAGGGTAGCTTGGAGGTAGTTGGCTAGCTAGGGCTTGGATTTTCTCCATAAAGAATCAGTTAAAACTGTCTGAAACTTCCTCAGGTGGTTTATCAATGGTGGCTGCAGGGGTTGGGGTGGAAGTTTGTCCAGGATGTAATAGTTTATTACCATAGCTGCATGATGGTCAAAGGCCAGGTTACTGTCTACAAGCATTCCTAAATCCCAGACCACTGGGTCTACTCATAGGGATGTATTATTAATTTGGCAGTTTCAAGGGGTATTCAACTTCTCAAAGGATACTATTATGCATTTCTTCGTAATGAGTTTTAGATTGTGGCTCTGGCACCAGTTGCTTCTCTATGTTAAATGAGGATATTTGCATTTTGGGGAGATTCTATGCCTGCATCTAGTTTACAGTTGTTGACAAACTTGGTCAGCGAGAGGTCATTGATGTTGTCCTTGACTTCAGAGAAGTAGATACCAAAAAGGAGCAGATCCAGCATTCAGTCCTGGGGGATTCCACTAGTGACAGGGCATTTTGTGGAGGTGGCCCCACTATCCTAACTTTTTGTGTCCTATTTGAGAACCAGTTGGCTATCCAGCAGGTGATATAGGGAATTTACAGTTAATTCCTTGAAATTGTCTACAATTTCCAATGGGGGTGTTGTATCAAATGCCTTGCCCAGTTCAAGATAGGCAATGTGCACCATTTTGCCTTTGTCCAATGCTTTGTTGACCTTCTTGAAGAAGCCCACCAGGTTAAGTAGGCATGACCTACCACTGATAAAATTAAACTGGCTAGGATCCATTGTCTGAAGTTTTTCTCTGTCATTGTTAATCATTTCCATGACAATTATCGCCATGGCTTTGCATATTAGGCTACATAGGCCTATAGGTTTATAGTTAAGTATGAGGCTAGACACACTTTTGAGCCATTCTAATCCTAAATTTACCCCTTGGTGCTTGAATTAACCTACCCATTTGGTGTTAGATTTGCTCTACTCATTGCATGGCCAATAATTATATATTATCCCTAGTGATAATAGCTGGGTCACAGATAATTTTAGAGGATCTATTGATGGGATAAAGCATTTAGATGCTGTCTCTGTCTATAAGTAGTATAGGGAGCAGTCCTGAGGTAAATTTTCTATTTCTCATCCATAAATCCAAGATGCACTTGAATATGGACAGGGATGAGCCTTTTATGTGGATGGAATGTCTGTTCCAGAACAGCTTTATCCTCAATGAGATAAACCTGTCCCTCCAAACCATTCAGTCAATATTGGGGAAGAGATTCAGATCCCTAAACAGAGTATTTCTGAATTCTGATGCCATTTGCCTTGCTGATGTACAGTAAATCTGTCAGTATTGAGTCGGAGGATGCCTTGTATGCCAGATGCAGGTCAACTCTTAGAAGTCTGTAGGACACCGAGTATAGTGACAGGACTTTGAATCAGTCCATGTAGGACATAATTCCAAACTGACTACAACTGACAGAACAGCAGCAAAGAAATGAAAAATCAGTGGCACTGTAAAATGATATAGTGTAGAAAAACAGCAGGGTAATGTTTGAACTCTGTAATACCCACTAAACGTCATCCTTCAAATGGCATAACTATCTAATTACATGAAACAGTTCATATTAACATCTTTATTTTCCCCTTCCAGAAACATACTATTTACCTACAAATCCTCTCTAGGTATTCCTCTCATTCCTTTTCACTTACCCCCCTCTGCTACACCCCTCTCACATGCCTCATCTAACGTACTTCATTATGCTGTTCAATTTAAATCAGTATCCCTACATCCATTTAGTGCCAGCTGATTGTATTTTACAATCTACATTTCTGTCTCACAACTCACTAATCTTCATCTACTTATCAGCATTTTTTGTACTTTGAAACTACTTTTAATAGCTCTTTTCCTGTCAATAGCAGACACGGCACTCATCTGTGAATGCTGTACATAAGTATAAACCTAGAAGCCAATGTTAATAAAGCTCACTGAATGGCACAAAATCTACTTATTCGCTGTTTATTGCTCTCACATATTTTACTATCTTCTATATTATCTGCGCTGGTGCAGCGGTAGCATTAATAAGCCTCATAGCAAGAGGTTCTCCCGTTCGATTCCTGGATGGTGTGCCTTCTGTGTGGAGTCTGCATGACCTCCCCATGGTCGAGTGGCATTCGAAAGACATGCGTGAACGGACATGCCTTCGTTGAAGTTTGGGTGTTGAGCTGGCACCGTGAAAATCTACTGCCAATCATTAGCGGACCGGAGTTCCGCTGTGGCAACCCCTAACCGGGAAAAGCCGAAGGAACAACAGCTCTCTTGTTGTTGGATATTTAAGACCATTATCCATGTCTGTTACATGTACAATGTAATTAAGGTATTAGTTGTTAATGTTCAACACATCTTATATATTTTCCATTTTTATTTCATCATTAAATACCTACTCCCTTCCGTAATATGCACTTTTTATTTTCTAACCATTGAATGATAATTGTTAGTAACGTTTTTATTAGACTTTTACTGTTCTCTCTTACTGAAAATGTTTAAAATCTGATATTTGTAGTTTGTGTGGTGCTTTTCTCCTTGTACCCACTTAGACTATCCCAGTAAAAAATAATTCTAAAAAATAAATAGGTAGATAGATGAAGGCATACATACATATATACATACATTTTAGTCTGTAGGTCAGTGAAAACATGGCAAAAAAATGTGGTTCCACGACTGAACCATGCAGGATACAAAAGATACAACTGGTTGCCTTCATGTTCACTGGTGCTGTCCTTGCAGCCCACAATGTGTTTGTTCTGTCTTTTAAAAAGCACCAAATAGACCAGCAAGGCAGCACAGAGTTCAATAAATTTATTAGATACTTGTATAGATAACAGACTAGTTTCGGCAAACAGCCTTCTTCAGTGTAAAACAGTATAGTCAAGTTCCTTTGAGTCATCATTTAAATACATAACAAGAGCCAATCAGAAATTAAGCTCATGAATATTCATAAATTTGAAACATATTTTTAAACACTTGAAGTTTGTCATACAAATATACAGTGGGTAACATATATACTAATAAAGTCCGTCCTTAACAGGGAAGATAACCACCCCAAATAAATACATGCATAGAATTTGACAAGTTGTTAGTATATTGTGGTATGTCCATCCAGCCATGTACTCATACTCATATTTATATTTTTGTCAATCTGTATTTGAATAGCCACTGGCACTAGCTATTGATCAAATATTCATCAAAAGCACCAAAGGTATTGTATATCAAGTACTTACATTGAGAAGGCTCAGACATGCTATATCAAAATAGGGGGGGGAAGGGCATGTGTTTGAGGGGTTGAAGTTTGTATACGCGTGTGTGTGTATGTGGGTTTGCAATTAAGCAAAACAAGTAATCAGCATTATCCATAATATGAAGCTTTGACCAACAATGGTAAAGTGTAAAACCCTAAACATAAAGGCTTGACCTCCAAGACTAGAGATGTGATAATAAGTGCAACTAGTTTCAGGTGATAGATATAGATATGTTAAACTAACATATATGAATGCTAGTCAAAAGACCGGCATATTGGGTACCTATTATTCCTACAACCACAAGAATTCAGATTGACCATTTACTACACATGGACACTGCCCATATCATAAATATTATTGCGGAAGGGCCCATATGGCTCAATATCAAAAACTCTGATCAATACCGAACCAGAGTATTTTTAGGTTCATAATCCATATATATAGAGCGACATGAAAACAAGAGACAAATAAAATCCACAACTTAGTGTCAGATTTGTCAACATTACTATTAAAGAATAACCATGTTCTCCTATAAATGATCATTCAGTCCGGGATGAAATAGACCCCCCAATGTAGTAATCCAATATTTCTCTTTTTGATCCAGTAACCCATGCCAACCCTGTTTGTTGGTTCTGTCTCCAGAAATACGATCAATAACCATAAAGGTGAACCTGGCCTGAGGATGTTTAAGTGTATGTTGATATAGGGCGCTGGTCTCCTTATGGTTTTTTATATCACTGCGGTGTTCATTCATTCTAAATCTCAAAGCTCTAGAGGTTTGTCCAACATAAAATCCCCCACAATAACAGGAGGCCAGGTACACCACCCAATCGCTACTACAATTACCAAAGATCTTGATATCAAAAATTCTACTTGTATTACGACTGGTAAACTCCTTGGATTTAAGCATATGTTGGCAGGATCCACAATGGCCACAAGGGAATGAACCAATAAGTTCATCACCATGAAGTGTCAATTGTTTATGGGTAGTCCCCCCACTTGCCATATGTTTAAAATGTGAAAAGTAGGAGCCTAGGGTTTTACCACGTTTGTATGAAAAAAGACAACGGGGTCCCAAAATACTTCGCAGCTTGTCATTAGCCAGTAGAATATTCCAATGTTTATTGATAATGTTTCTGATCATATTAATGTTTCTACCATAAGTGGTGATGAATCTGACACATGTACTGCGAGAGGATTGATTTTTGTTCTTATTCTGATAATGTAATAAGTCATCCCTCTCAAGACTATTAGCTCTACTCTGAGCAGACACAATATCGAATCTATCATATCCCCTATTGGTAAACCTCTGACTGAGATCCCTACTGGCCAATTGATATTCCTCAATGTTGGAACTGAGTCGTTTGATACGTATAAATTGGGATATGGGAATACTCCTGATGGTGTGACGGGGATGTAAACTTGATGCATGTAACAAGGTGTTATATTGCGGGTACTTGCGGAAAACCCTAGTAGACAAGGTATTGTCTGGGTTCCTGTATACAGTGACATCCAAAAAATTAATGGAGTTTTTATCATACGTCACGGAAAATTCAAGTCCCCAGACATTGTCATTAAGATACTCAACAAATTCCCGTAAGTAACCCACATCAGCCCGCCACACCAACCAGCAGTCGTCCAGGTAACGTCTCCAAATGTCCATTTCCACCTGAAAGATGTTATGTGATATATCATAAATCATATATTCTTCAACATAGGCCATGAAAAGGTCAGCATATATTGGAGCAAAAGATGCCCCCATAGCTGTTCCTTGTAGCTGCCAATAACATTGGCCTTGGAAATACAGAACATTCTTATTTAACACATGTTCAGACATACATATCAAAAGAGTGTTGAACCCGGTGAATATAGGTTGACCCTTTCCAACCAATATTGTATAGATTGGAGACCCGCCCAATGGGGTATACTTGTATATAATGATTTTACATCCAAAGTACATAAATACCATTCGGGTTCCAATTGGGTCTCCCTGATTAACTGTAGAAACTGTGTGGTGTCCTGCAACCTAGATCTTATATGTCCCAACAGAGGTTTCAGATATTTAGTAAGGAAGGCCGATAAGGGTTCGGTCAGAGAGCCTATTCCTGAGACTATTGGTCTACCTGGTGGTTTTTCTAAGGACTTGTGGATTTTGGGTAAAAGATACAATATCTGTTTAGACGGTTCAGAAACCATAAGTGAATCCAAACATTTCTTGTTTATAATACCCTCCTCAAAGGCCAACCGCAAAAAAGAATCAATCTCATCCTTAAATACCGGTGTAGGATCTATGGACATGTACATATAGCACTTAGCATCTGACAGTTGGGTTAACCCTTCCTGGACATAATCAGCAGTATTCCAAACCACAACTGCACCTCCCTTATCAGCAGGGACAATAACTATATCTTTATTGTCACACAAGGTATTCAAAGCTATCCTGTCATCAGGGGTTAGGTTGCTGGCCAACATGATGTGTCCCATATTCTCAAAATGAATATCCCTCAAAATAATGTCCATAAAAATGGAAACGTGTTTATTCACAGGAGGTTGGAATGAGGACTTGCCAAAACGGAAGTCTTCAGATGGTTCTGACTTGTTATCCTCAAAGAACAATCTAAGATTTAAAGTCCTGCAAAAAGCCTGTAAATCCTGTACTATGTGATATTCCTGGCTGAAAAATGAGGGAATATAGTTCAAACCCTTATTCAAAAGTGCAACCTGTTCATCTGTTAATATGGTCTTAGATAAATTCAACACATTCTGAGTTGGCCCTGATGTGTCTCCTATTTCAGGAAGTTGTCCAAAAGACCTTGAAAGGAGACCGGAGTGATCGGTCTTTCTGTGCTTTCTGCCCCCCCGGTGTCCCTTACCCCCTCTAAAGGGGAAATTTTGTTAGTTTTCTTCCTGTTAGGTGAAACCCTCTCCCCTGATCCCTCAAAATCCGTGAGGGAGGATTCATCACCAGACGTGCTATATGAACTATCCCCCTTATTTTTAAGAATTGACCGAGGTCTCTTTTTGGTGCGACTGGGCCCTGTTCTAACCTGATTGGTATCCGCAAATCTGACCGATCTGCTGAAATCAAACGGTTTACCCCGTTGATAATCAGAAAAATCACGATGAAACTTCTTAATTTTACGTTCCTTTAAAGTTTTTTCATGCTCCGTCAGTTCTGAGGACAGTTTTTTAATATTGTCCTGATATTTCAAAGAGGATTCAAACTTTTGAACCTCAGAACATATATTTTTAATTTCAAGTATATTAGAATCTACTGTCCTTTCATAATATTGTAACAAAATGTTCACAAATGTCATGGATCCAGTCTGAAGAGCCTCCTGCCAATCTTGATTTAGTTTGTCATCTGGCCTCCCCACTAGAGGTTGTGTTCGTATTCGTAATCCTCTGGGAGCCATGTTTTGAGCCGAATATGCTTTAAATAACTTAAGATGCCAAATATTTGATCTAAGAGTCTTAAATGCTTTGGTGATTGAATGAAGAAACATATCACAATCTACCAAAGAAGTCTGAGCCGAATTGACTGGATCATTGCTTGGCAATTCCTCAATACCAAATACCGCTATGTCTTGCCGATCAGCACATAATCCAGACAGAATAGTATTTAGATCCATGTTGTGAACAATGTTAGAGTATACTACTAGTAATGACTGATGGAGCACCAAAGTAACAAAGGAGTATAGTGTTTAAACCAAATATGTAATACAATAGTTGAAAGGCCCAGTAGCATCAAATTGGGAAGAAAATTAAACACCAATCCCTAATAAAGAGTCACAGGGGTGGGCAGAAAGCACAAATAAAACAGAAAAACCAGGACCATTAAATCCCTATGGCAGGTCAGGCACCATGAATAGCATAAAGATGAATTACAGTATTCATATAGCACTTATAACTTGTATATTAAATGAAGCAACCCAACCTAGAAATGGTTCAATGTTAAATAATCCAAGGGTTGAATCACAAATCCAATAAATCATTAGAATCTACCCCAATGAGCCTGACTGTCAACTATAAGTAACAGCTGTGACTAGGCATTGAATTCAAATGCTAGGGCACACCACTGAGAGTATTCCATAACTGGAAAAAAGATCAAAACACTATATTCACTGAGAACACCATACATTCAAAAACCAAAGAAAGGTTTTATAAAGGTATATGGGTCAAATGATCAGTGATACAACAAACAAATATGAACCTTGCAAAAATTCAGTTCAAGTGGTCTGATTATATAGATTTTCTTTGATAATGCGATGCCCCTCTCTCAGCTGGATGACTCCTCTAGTCACTATACAGTTTATTATAGTTTATAATAATATCTATACAAAGTGTTCATCCAATTGACACACACAACAATAATAAGTGAGTAAAAGTGCAAATTTTAATTATGGTTGGGGGACCGAGCAGTGGCCCGTTTCTAAAAAGACAGAAAGACTGATGATTGGCAATAACTAGCAAATATAAATACTGTGAATTCTAATGTGGATTAATACAGCAGTAGGAGTAGTATTTCCATTTATATGTTAAACTCTTCAAAGGCACTATAATTCCAAACACTCAGAATCTGACATCATATAATAAATCACAACCATTCTTATCCCTCTTGAACTTATATATTGAAAGAGCTGCAAGTATAACCCAGTTCAATTAAACATGCAGCCTGTGTTCATAAGTTATCCTCTCTATAATAATATCACATATTAAATGTATAACACATACTAAGGTCTAAAGCACCATTATAATGAAATATGTTATAAAGATGTCACAAGTGTAGTCACAACCATTCATATATATTGTATTCACTTAACTCATACCTATAGTCTCCCGGTATATTGTGAAGGAAATAATAATGCTGGTCATATGCCTGTTATAAAAATATCAGTATATTGAGATCATAAACATAGTGTATATTGAAACCAACATAATCCAATTCACTAATTAGTTATTACACATAGACTGGTGCCCCTACACCAGCTAACTGACACATCTAGAAGCCAAAAGCTAAATGTATCATTAATTGTCAATATAAAATGTGTTAGGATTCCATTCACAGACTGTCTAGTAGTCACAGCAGAGAATGAAATATAGCTTATATACTGACAAAAGTAGAGCCAGACACATATAAATATATCATGTACCATAGACTATTGTGCACAATCATATAAAATATACTATGTAGTCATTAGGCCAATTAGTGTTCTAATTGTAAGCCAAAAAGATGTACAAACATATGCTGTCCCAAACCAATAAGAATTTGTATATAGTACTAACCACAGCTAAAAAACCATGATTCAAGTACTAGTACCAATTTAGTTCATAACACTCCGTATACCAACTAGTTATATTAAATTACTTGAAATAAAGATCGTGGTTCTAATAGTTCCCCTAAATATAAAGTTTGAGAAACATATAATATTTAAAGTTACTGTCCCCCTACACGATATAAGGGTCCCAGGTCCCAGTCCTGCACTAAAACTGTAAACATGTCCGGTAATAGGATGTTTAAAAACCTGGTCATCATCTATGTACTTGCACTGATTGCAAGAACGACAAGGAAAGGTGCCTATTCTCTTTGACTTGGTGGAATCATCTAGGGTATTCTCATAACATAGAATACTATTCAAAGATTTCATGTTCCTGTAGGATATGTTGGGTTGGTCACTCACTAACTGTCTGATTTGGTCATCACACGTTAGCAACTTCCAATTATTATTAATAATTTGCTTGATATGACTATTCCTATTGGTAAAAGAGATCGTAAGTCTATTCTTGGCCATTCTAGTTTGAGTCCCTTGTGTAAGTAACAACAAAGATGAATCATTGTCTCCCCTGTTGAAAAATGGGGTTCCTTTGCCTGTTCTATATTGGTCACTCATTAATAAGGCTCCCTGCACCTCTGATCTCTTGTATCCCCTGGATACAAAATTGTCAGTCAGACTGGCTTGTTGCTGTCTGTAAACATCATCCTGTGTAGTTAACCTGGATAATCTCAATGCTTGATTTTCAACTACATTGGAATATACGTGACGGGGGTGCATGCTGGTTTGGTGCAACAAGTTGTTCCTCCAGCATGATTTTCTAAATAATTCAGTGTTGATACCTTTGTTTGTCTTGGTTAACCTGACATCAAGAAATTCAATCATGCTGTTGGAGTGTGTACTTTCAAACTCAAGAAAATTGGTCGTGCCATTGATATAATGAACAAATTCTCGTAATCTCTCTTCAGTTCCTCTCCATACCAAAAACACGTCTACAAAATGACTGTAATATCTAAGATGTTTCATATAATCCGTGTTCCTCAGGACATACGTGCCTTCCCAGTAGGCCAACACCAGGTTGGCGTATGAGTTGGCACAGGGGGTCCCCATTGCTACCCCCTTTTTTTGTAAATAATATACTCTATTATATAGCAGTACATTATTCTCGAGAATAATTTCTAATAATAATGTCCATCTGATTATCAAATTATTGGGGATGTTATTTTCAAGTAAAAAGAGTCTGATGTACTCAATACCTGTCTTATTAGGTATAGAGGTGAATAATGATCTGACATCTAATGTTACAAAGAGATCTGTTGAAACTAGCCAAACTTTCAAGAAAATGTTGAGTGTCCCTCAGTATATGTTGTGTGTCATTAACAACAGGTTTAAACATTATAGTGCCATTACTGGATTTTATGGTAAAGCTAAATGCAGTAGACCTATGAGTTGGTGAGAAAAGTAACAGTTTCTTTAGGATTTAAGATCAGACTATGACCAGAAAGCCAGTTTTCTATTATGTTGAAGGTGTTCTGGGTAGCTGACCATAGTTTTGTCTGAGATGTGACCGTGCAGATCAGGGTGGAGTCGTCAGCATATTGGATACAGCTGACTTTTGGGATAACAGTATAAAGGTCAGTGATGAAAATGGAGAACAGAAGGGGCCCTAGTATAGAACCCTGGAGTACACCAAGAGAGTTGGCTAGGAGGTTAGATAGTTTGTTTTGCCAAAGGACAGTCTGCTGTCTGCCACTCAGATAAGACTGGAACCACTGAAGGGCTTTAGTATCTAGACAGAATGTTTTCAGGGTGTGGATTAGAAGTTGGTGATCAACCATATCAAATGCCTTGGAGAGATCAAAGAAGAGGGCAGAGGATATGTTATTATTGTTTTGATTGTGGTTTATGGTGTTGGAGAAGGCTAGGAGGGCTGAAGTAGTGCTATGGTGAGGTTGGACACCATGCTGGGAGTCTGCCATAAGGTTATTTTGAATTAGGTAGTGCAGCAGTTGTCCATGAATACATTTTTCCATAATCTTTGCAAGTGGAGATAATATAGCTATTGTCCTATAATTAGTTCAGTAGAGCTACCTCCTTTGTGAAGTGGGATTGCATAGGATATTTTCCAGATGGTGGGGATTTTGGCTTCTATTATGGTTCAATTGATTAGTATAGAGATGGGGTAAACAATGGCATCAGCTGCTTTTTGTAGATACACGGCAGGGAGTAGATCAGCAGAGAGAGTAGTTGGTTTTAATTTTTTGATCAAGGTACGGATAAGTGAAGTGGCAACTGGTTGGAATCTGAATGAGAGTTGGTTACTAGGGGTTGTGTCCTCAGGGCCAGGGTAGCTTGGAGGTAGTTGGCTAGCTAGGGCTTGGATTTTCTCCATAAAGAATCAGTTAAAACTGTCTGAAACTTCCTCAGGTGGTTTATCAATGGTGGCTGCAGGGGTTGGGGTGGAAGTTTGTCCAGGATGTAATAGTTTATTACCATAGCTGCATGATGGTCAAAGGCCAGGTTACTGTCTACAAGCATTCCTAAATCCCAGACCACTGGGTCTACTCATAGGGATGTATTATTAATTTGGCAGTTTCAAGGGGTATTCAACTTCTCAAAGGATACTATTATGCATTTCTTCGTAATGAGTTTTAGATTGTGGCTCTGGCACCAGTTGCTTCTCTATGTTAAATGAGGATATTTGCATTTTGGGGAGATTCTATGCCTGCATCTAGTTTACAGTTGTTGACAAACTTGGTCAGCGAGAGGTCATTGATGTTGTCCTTGACTTCAGAGAAGTAGATACCAAAAAGGAGCAGATCCAGCATTCAGTCCTGGGGGATTCCACTAGTGACAGGGCATTTTGTGGAGGTGGCCCCACTATCCTAACTTTTTGTGTCCTATTTGAGAACCAGTTGGCTATCCAGCAGGTGATATAGGGAATTTACAGTTAATTCCTTGAAATTGTCTACAATTTCCAATGGGGGTGTTGTATCAAATGCCTTGCCCAGTTCAATATAGGCAATGTGCACCATTTTGCCTTTGTCCAATGCTTTGTTGACCTTCTTGAAGAAGCCCACCAGGTTAAGTAGGCATGACCTACCACTGATAAAATTAAACTGGCTAGGATCCATTGTCTGAAGTTTTTCTCTGTCATTGTTAATCATTTCCATGACAATTATCGCCATGGCTTTGCATATTAGGCTACATAGGCCTATAGGTTTATAGTTAAGTATGAGGCTAGACACACTTTTGAGCCATTCTAATCCTAAATTTACCCCTTGGTGCTTGAATTAACCTACCCATTTGGTGTTAGATTTGCTCTACTCATTGCATGGCCAATAATTATATATTATCCCTAGTGATAATAGCTGGGTCACAGATAATTTTAGAGGATCTATTGATGGGATAAAGCATTTAGATGCTGTCTCTGTCTATAAGTAGTATAGGGAGCAGTCCTGAGGTAAATTTTCTATTTCTCATCCATAAATCCAAGATGCACTTGAATATGGACAGGGATGAGCCTTTTATGTGGATGGAATGTCTGTTCCAGAACAGCTTTATCCTCAATGAGATAAACCTGTCCCTCCAAACCATTCAGTCAATATTGGGGAAGAGATTCAGATCCCTAAACAGAGTATTTCTGAATTCTGATGCCATTTGCCTTGCTGATGTACAGTAAATCTGTCAGTATTGAGTCGGAGGATGCCTTGTATGCCAGATGCAGGTCAACTCTTAGAAGTCTGTAGGACACCGAGTATAGTGACAGGACTTTGAATCAGTCCATGTAGGACATAATTCCAAACTGACTACAACTGACAGAACAGCAGCAAAGAAATGAAAAATCAGTGGCACTGTAAAATGATATAGTGTAGAAAAACAGCAGGGTAATGTTTGAACTCTGTAATACCCACTAAACGTCATCCTTCAAATGGCATAACTATCTAATTACATGAAACAGTTCATATTAACATCTTTATTTTCCCCTTCCAGAAACATACTATTTACCTACAAATCCTCTCTAGGTATTCCTCTCATTCCTTTTCACTTACCCCCCTCTGCAACACCCCTCGCACATGCCTCATCTAACGTACTTCATTATGCTGTTCAATTTAAATCAGTATCCCTACATCCATTTAGTGCCAGCTGATTGTATTTTACAATCTACATTTCTGTCTCACAACTCACTAATCTTCATCTACTTATCAGCATTTTTTGTACTTTGAAACTACTTTTAACAGCTCTTTTCCTGTCAATAGCAGACACGGCACTCATCTGTGAATGCTGTACATAAGTATAAACCTAGAAGCCAATGTTAATAAAGCTCACTGAATGGCACAAAATCTACTTATTCGCTGTTTATTGCTCTCACATATTTTACTATCTTCTATATTATCTGCGCTGGTGCAGCGGTAGCATTGTCGCCTCATAGCAAGAGGTTCTCCCGTTCGATTCCTGGATGGTGTGCCTTCTGTGTGGAGTCTGCATGACCTCCCCATGGTCGAGTGGCATTCGAAAGACATGCGTGAACGGACATGCCTTCGTTGAAGTTTGGGTGTTGAGCTGGCACCGTGAAAATCTACTGCCAATCATTAGCGGACCGGAGTTCCGCTGTGGCAACCCCTAACCGGGAAAAGCCGAAGGAACAACAGCTCTCTTGTTGTTGGATATTTAAGACCATTATCCATGTCTGTTACATGTACAATGTAATTAAGGTATTAGTTGTTAATGTTCAACACATCTTATATATTTTCCATTTTTATTTCATCATTAAATACCTACTCCCTTCCGTAATATGCACTTTTTATTTTCTAACCATTGAATGATAATTGTTAGTAACGTTTTTATTAGACTTTTACTGTTCTCTCTTACTGAAAATGTTTAAAATCTGATATTTGTAGTTTGTGTGGTGCTTTTCTCCTTGTACCCACTTAGACTATCCCAGTAAAAAAAATTCTAAAAAATAAATGGGTAGATAGATGAAGGCATACATACATATATACATACATTTTAGTCTGTAGGTCAGTGAAAACATGGCAAAAAAATGTGGTTCCACGACTGAACCATGCAGGATACAAAAGATACAACTGGTTGCCTTCATGTTCACTGGTGCTGTCCTTGCAGCCCACAATGTGTTTGTTCTGTCTTTTAGCCACGTTTGCTACCATCTTACCACATATGGGGTTGTTTGTAATGCATTTAATTAATTATACTAGCAGTACTAACGGTGTCAGATGCCTTTTCCATATCAAGGCAACTGTCTGTACAATGTGAATTTTCAGTCTCCCAGCCATTTGTCCAGGTTGCGCTTGAATAGGGTTAGTGAGGAGCTCTGCTTCATGTGCATTGAAAGTTTATTCTAGAGTAGTGCCAATCTCTGGGAGATATATCTATCTTTCCAGCATGTTCTATTAATGTTAGAGGCTAGGTTAAGATCCCTAGGGTGAGTGACTCTTGTGCCATTTGACTTGAGGATGTGCAGCATTTCCATCAGGGCAGGATTAGAAACTGCCCTGTAGGCCAAGCACAAGTTACTTCTCAGCAGCCTATATGGTACAGAGTACAGTGGCAGGGCTTTCCGTCTGTCCACGTAAGTCATGGTTTGAAGTCTCTGTATTTTTTTGGTGGGAAACCTCTGTGGTCTCTCAAGCTGCTGCAGGTGTCAGGTGAAGTAAATGCAGAAGGGAGCATTGCACCCTATTAGTGGTCTGATAAGGGTCGAATATAGTGGAGTTATAGCATCTTTAGATCTGGATGCAATGCCATTATGTATGAGATGTACAATGTAGAAGGCTTTCCTTACCACTGTGGAAACTTGGTGGGTAAAGTTCAGATTGCCATCTATCTGTGTTCCCAGATTTTGGACCACTGGGTTTGAACTTAGAGGAGTGCTCCCAATATAATAATTAGCAGGGAATTCTGCTTTGCCAAAGGGGATAATAATGCACTTCTTTGCATTTGGTTTTAGACTGTGGCTTTGGCAATGGTTACTTGTCTGAGTTAGTCCCTCCTGTAATATGTTAACATTGTTGGGAGACTCTTTGCACCCAATTTGCAATTATCAGTGAACTTGGTAAGCCAGAGCCGGTCAACTTTAGCCTGGACTTCTGAGAAATAGATTCCAAACAGTAAAGGGCCCAGCATAGAGCCTTATGGTACTTCACTGGTGATGGGTGTATTGGTAGAACTGGAGTTGCCAGTTTGACACTATGTATTCTGTCAGTGAGCCGACTGGCTGCTCATCTAGTGATGTAAGGATTAATCATCACTTTTTTAATTTCTCCAAATATTTTGAGTTTCTAATACTATGATGGGAATGGACCCCATTCTTAAGCCAAAGTACGATTATAGTTCATGAAATTAGTATTGTTTCACTCTTTGATGTCAGCCAAAAGTGCTCTTCGCAGCACTCACAGTGTGCCCAGTAATGACTCCTTCTGCAATTCATATGGAGTTACATGTATCGGTAGCATATTTAAATTGGATTGTAGACTCTTTTTTATAAGACCCATTGCTCCTACTACTGTTGGAACTATCTGGGTATCTTTTTTCCACATTGCTCTTGTTTCTGCTAGCAAATCCTGATATTTTATGACTTTTTGTACACAGAACACTGTAGTCACTAGCTATGGTGATTTGAATGATCAAAGCTACTTTTGTCTTCTTTTCCTGGACCGCTATATCTGGTTTTCTAGCATCTATGTTTTGAACTGTTGGTAATGGATAATCCAATGTGATGTAGACTTCATCATTTTCTATAATGCTTTGTGGCTCATGTTTCCAGTGTTTTTCATCCACTTCAGTACCATAATGTTTGCACAATCCCCAGTGTAACAGTCTTACCACATTATTATGCCTTTCAGTATACAGTCCTTCTGCTATTAGTATGTCACAACCAACAACAAGGTGTGCAGCTGTTTCCAGTTCTATTTTACAAAACCTACATTTGTCTGTTTCTCCCACATGTTCAATGGACTTTATAAACCAACATGTACGTAGCCCACTATCTTGGGCCGCCAATATTAATCTTTGATCTTTTGGTTTGAATTCGCCTCTCCTTAACCATTCCTGCATTCAATCTTGATAAACATGAGATTCTTCCTGTAGTTTTCTTTACTTGCAAATATATTATGCTTTTTTCACATTTCTTGCCTTTTCATCTTGTCTTTCACTTTATATTCTTTCTTTTGTTTTTTGGCACATCCAGTTGTTGCCCAAGTTTTATCTACTTCTGGTTTGATTTCTATTCCTGCTTGACGTCGATATGCTTCAGCTAGCCTAAGCAAGGAAGTCATCTTAGATTTATTCTCCTCACGTTTCAAAACTTTCATTACATTTGGGCCTTGTAAGGTCAGCAGATATGTGCAGAGTCCCACGACTGGCGAGCTATACATGTAATCAGTTTCAAGGATGTCCATCCCTCCTTCAGAATGGGGAATATATAATCTTGGTATGCACTGATTTTTATAAACCATTTAGTGAGCATGAAGTATCCTTCTTGTTTTCCTATGTAATCTATCCAGCACGTTTTGGGAACCAGTGAATCACTCCAAAACTGTAAGTTAGGACAGGAAGAGCAAACTGGTTTATAGCCTGGATTTTGTTTCTAGATGTCAAAACTGTTTTCAGGATTAATTTAAGTCTTCTGAAGTCATGGGCCCTGGAACCATAGAGCAAGGGGGAAGGGGCACCCCTCCCACTTTTGCATCCTACTTATATATATATATATATATATATATATATATATATATATATATATATATATATATATATATATATATACAAACTCTGTGATCGTACTATGGTGAAGGAAAGGGTAAATTTCCCAATCCCCACTATAGTGCAATCTCCCTTCAGCTGCATGAATAATGAGCATAAATGTGCAGCGTGCATACAGTGTCCAGAAACCAAAAACAATTGTATTGTCAAAGTGAAGCAAGCTTCAATATACAAACTCCGAGATCACATAACTGTAGTTTGCTTGCTTACTACATGGAAAAGTAAAGGCTCAGCTCTCTGCTGACCTGACAGAACCCATTATCAGTTACCATGCCTTAACTCCCATTTCTAGTGTGCGGCCTTTTCCTTGATCCATGTGAAACTCTTCTGCCTTTTAAAGCATTTCTGAGATGTCCTTACAGCAGTGCCCCCCACCACCCACATGATCTCATTTGTTAAAACAAACAGTGTCTAGAAAACAAAAAGGACTACAAATAGCCACATCACTCTGCTGCGCAACAAACATTATAAGGACGTGTAATGCTATCCTAGATCTCAACGTTGGCACCGACCTTGTTAATGACCTCCCACTTTGTGACATCTTTAATTAACTAACTAATCAACAATTCTCCCCACAGTATCATATTACTTTGAATGAATGTACGTTTAACCCCTAATTCGGTCATATTTTTGTTCCATGTGAAAATAAATCTTTGAATTTGGGGTCCGTCAAGACTTGTAGTCACTACTTTGCCCTATCTAGCATCCTTTCAGTATTGTCACTGTACTTATCATTATTTGTCAGAAAGAAGTGATATTTCTGCTGATAAATCATTCTGCTGCAGTGACTGTGTAGTAAGAGCGCTACTGATACTGCAGTAACTTTGTAGTAAGAGCACTACTGATCACAAGAGCTTTCTTCTAGCATCAGATGCAATGTACTGCTGACCAGCTCAGCTGTTTTCATCTTGACTGTGTTGATTTAGTTGTTTTTTTTTCTTCAGCACTTTTCATCCTGCCTACAAGGAATGAAGTCTGAAACTCAAATGTCTGTCTTTAATTTAGTGACTTCGGTCGGAGTCAGTATGAAAAGCACTGCAGAGTCTCCATTGATTAAGTGGGACTAGCATACTGAATGAAATTATGTAAATATCAGTAAATCAGCATTAGATGATATTCTAAGACACTTACTTGAAAAAAAAACTCTCGACCAATCAGACTACACACAGAAACCTCTATCTCTTCTTGTCAATCAGTTGAAATCACGGCTGAATAAGGGGGGGGGGTGCTGAAAGTCCCATTATATTGTTTTTCTTCATATAATTAAGGTCCATGCAGCCCCACTCCACTATCAGGGGCGAACAATAAATAATCATGAGTGGGGCACTTTTAAAATATTATTATTATTAACTGAGAAATTGACAAAGTAAGATAACGTCAATTAACATACAATTTCTGAAATACAATCAGACCATCACGCTATTTCGTCATTATTTATTAAATGTAATTCACTATCTTTTCTCCAAAAGTCACTAATTTTAGGAGTGATTAAGAGGCTGATTAAACAATTGTATTGTCAGTCTAAGTGGAGCAAGCTTGACTATACAAATTCTGAGATCGCATGACTGTATTGTGATCTCGGAGTTTGTATATTGAAGATTGCTTACTACAATTTCTTCAGTCAAAACGGAATTTTCTTTTCTTTTACCCCCCTGCCTGACTGACTTAATAGTTCAGTGTGGTCAGGGTTCAGTTGCAGGTCACACAGGTGTACAAATTGGCAATTAAAGCTGTTGTGTTCTTTGTGTGACCTTACTGGCTCCTTGACTTTTCTCAAAGTGATATATCATCATCTGCTGGCTAGACCAACATGAGGAGTTCGACAGTGATCATTGAAGTTTGTTGTTCGAAGTTACAAGAAGAATTCAAGTCCATTGCTGTCAGTTTCGTGGTGGTGGTATGTTAAATATATTGCTGTCTTCCTGCAGGCAGTTGCAGCCTCTTCAGCCAGTATTTACCTATTTTATCTCTTTTTTTGTTTGGTAACTTGGCAGGAAAGGAACTGGGTGAGGGTCTTGGGTTTAAGGCAATGAAGACGTCATTGGAGAAACTTTTTCATTGCAGCGCTTGTGCATACATAGACAAAGTACTGAAGGGGTCATTGTTGAGGAAAATATTTAACTTTTGTGCTTGTGCATATATAGACAAAGTACGTAAGGGATCCTTGGGGGGAAATGATTCATTTTGATGTAATTTTGCTTTTACTCATACAAACAGACTACTGAAAAAGTCATTGGGGAAAATGATTTCTTTTTCTGCTTGTGCAGACATGGAAAATAATTAAGGGAACCTTGGGGGAAATGATACATTCTGATGTCATTTGGTGGTGCTTGTGCATACATGGACCTGACTACTGAGAGAGTTGTAGGAGAAATGTTTCATTTTGATGCCTGTGCATACATAGACAAACCTGACTGAAGGGGTCTTTGGAGAAAATGTTTAATTTTGGTGCTTGTGCATACAGGGACAAACAGACTGAAAAAGTCGTTGGGGGAAATTATTTATTTTTGTGCTTGTGCATACGTGGAAAGGTAATTAAGGGAACCTTGGGGGGGATGATTCATGTTGATGTCATTTGCTCCTTACATATATACATGGACAGGCTATTGAGCAGGTCATTCGGGAAAATGTTCATTTTGGTGTTTTTGCATACATGGACAAACTGCTTTAGGGAACCTTGGGGAAATGATTCATTTTGATGTCATTTGCTTTTTGTGCATACATGGCCAGACCACAGAGGGGGTGGTCATTTGGGGAATTGGTTCATTTTCGTGGTTGTGCATACACGGGAAACTACTGACACAGCCTTTGGGGGGGATTTAACCCTACAGCATATTATAGTTTTCATTTATTAGTTATTTCTTGAGTGTTTATGGTACTACTACATAGGTTTATAGATTTATGCTGGATCCTTTACTATTTGTAATATATTTCTCAGAATTCTAGGTAAAAGGAAAATGGCCTGTGGGAACATGGATATAGCATGGCTAGCCCAGTAAAGGTCCAATGGCTATTAGCATAGTAACCTACTATAAGTCTGTGAACCCTTGATCCCATAACTTTGTATGGATATTAATTGCAGCTTGTCAATTCTTGGTTTGGAGGCTTTCCTGTAAGAATGCAGTGTGAGAAGAGAGTAATGTATTGTAATACTTTAGTAGTTATGCAAAGTTTTTCTGTGTTGTGCACTTTTGTCTGTATTTTGTTGAACATTTCAGGGTTAGTGAACTTATTTCCAAGGAATTCAATCCATCCAAGTTGGAAACATCTGGTAGAAACCGTATTGTGCATTGACCTGATTGACCTGAGGGATTAACTGTGTAAAAGTCTTTTAGCCTGCTGTAATAAGATTCACGTTTGCGCATTTTGTAAAGTCAGTTCCCCAAGTGTGTGTGTGTGTGTGTGTGTGTGTGTGTGTGTGTGTGTGTGTGTGTGTGTGTGTGTGTGTGTGTGCGCGTGTGCCTGTGTGCCTGGGTGCCTGTGTGTGTGTGCGTGTGCCTGTGTGTGCCTAGGTGTGTGTGTGTGTGTGTGTGTGTGTGTGTGTGTGTGTGTGTGTGTGTGTGTGTGTGTGTGTATATGTGCCCCTCTTGTTGTCTCCCCCCCCCCCCTCCAGTCTTCAGCAGCTTTCGGCACCTATGTCTGAAGTACTCCTTACTAAGTTTTATTCGCATTTGTTCATGTTTTATTGTTGATCCTTTATCAGTTCCCAAATATTTATATACTCCCTCTTGCTTAAGTTCTTTTATATCACATTCTTGTCCCAAACTGATGTTTTCTTGGTGCTGCAGTTTTCCTGCTTTAAAGGTTGCTTTTGCACATTTATCAGGACCAAATGACATTCTTATATCATCTGAAAAAGTTTTGACAACTTACAGTTGTTGTTTCAGTTCCTCATCTGATGAGCTATACATTTTCAAATCATCAGCAGAGAAGATGAGAAGTCTTTGCACTTTGTGGTTTTCTAGGAGCCAAATTATACCCATGACCTAAGCTGTTAAGTAGACAGTTTAATGGATTAGGAGCAAGGCAGAATAGCAGTGGTGACAGGATGTCACCTTGAAATTATCCCCCTTTGGATTTGTATCCCTGAAATAATAAGTTGTCCTTTATCATGGATTAATTGCAAAGTGGTCTACCACTGTTTCATGGGAGAGTTTCTCAATGATACCCGAGTGAGGGATTGTGTCAAAAGCCTTGGCTAGGTCAAGATAGGCAGGATGAAGTGTCTTACTTTCATTTGGGGCTTTAGTGACTTTCACAAAGATGTCTACTTGGTTTAAAAAGCATGATCTGCCCTTAACTAAGCCAAACTGGGCTGGATCTAGAGTTTGAAGGCCACCTATGACCTTGTTGATAAGGTACATGATGTTTCTTTCCATGGCCTTGCAGATGAGGCTGGTTAGACTTATGGGTCTAGAGTTCCCAGGGTTGATTGATGGCCCCCCTTTGTACAAGGGGATTACTGTTGCTGTTCTCCACTCTGCTGGAACAAAGCCAGTTTTTAGGCTATGGTTAAAAAGAGCACTAAGTGGGTCTGCTAGGTCCTGTTTTAGATTGCTCAGTAAGCAATGTGTGATGTTATCTGGTCCCATTGAGGTTGTGTTTTTGGCCTTGGAGAGTGCAGAAATAATCTGATCTCTAGAGATACTAACCAGAGGACTGGTGTCAGGTAGGCTTTGGGGTATGGCTGGTGAGGATAGGGAGGGTGAAGTTTGCTGCAAATCTGTCAGCTTGCAGGTTGGCAATTTCCTCTGGTATGGTACCATCTACTATCAGTTCAGCACATAGCTCAGCATTCGCTTTTAGATTTTGGATGTTGTTAAAGAATACCTTGTGATTATCCTTAGCTAGGGATGCTATTTTAGCTTCATAATTGGCATTACAAAATTTCTGATTTGCTTGTTCAAGCTGTTGAGGGAATTCTTCCTCTGTTGAGTCAGTTTCCTCTTGTTCTTAGATATCAGTTTGTTCCTTTTGTTATATAACCTGTTTATACTTGAGGTCCACCATGGTGGCTTGATTTTTGGGATGAACAGGTTTTAATCCAGTCAGGTACAGCCAAATCTATATAGTTGTTTAAGTGTTTATACAGGGCACTTGTGTACACTTCTGCATAGAAGTCATTGTTGCCTATGATTGTGGGAGGTATAAAACTTTTTATACCATTGCTTAGTAGGTTGTAGTTTGCTTCGGAAAGTTTTTAAGATTTTATGCTTCTGTCATGGTGACAGGTACAATAGTTAATTCAAAGGAGACCGATTTATGGTCTAACCTTACCAAGCAGCCCATCACACAGGAGGAAGTGCAGTGACCCCCCCCCCATGTTGGTGAGTACTATGTATAGGACATTTGAGCCCCTCACTGGAGTGCAGGCTATCTGTTTCAGAGCATTTGTATTGACAAAATCCAGGAATCTCTGGGCAAGCATGTTTGTGCTCATGTATGTCACCCAATCAATGAAAGGATCATTGAAATCTCCCATGACTAAGGTGTTGGGCTGTATGGCAAGTGACTCCAGGTACGTGGAGTGCTTAGCCTGGTTCATGGTGAGGTTACCTATAGTTAGCAATGATGTGGTAGGGTATTTGCCTATATTTAATTGGACATGGAGTAGTTTGAGAGAGTTGTACTGTTTAACCAGTCTCGAGGTATACTTTGCTTTAATGAAGATGGATACACCTCCACCCTTGGTTCTTTCATGCTCATTTTGAGGTCTGAATGTGTGGAAGGAATTGTAGCCTTGCATAGCCAGAGTGGTCTAAATTGCCTTGAACCATGTCTCAGTGACTGCACAGATGTCAGCATCTTCCAAGATGAGGCATGCTTCCAGGGAGTAAAGTTTCATGTTTAGACTCCTAGCATTAAGCAGCAGAACCTTAATTTTGTCTTGAATGCATTTTGTTGCACTGGAAATTTTGTTTTGACATTGTGTAAAAAGGCACTATGGGGGAAGCAAATGCCTCTGCCAGTATCCGAAAGCCTAGAGGAGACAGATGCAGACCATCTCTGGCAAAGCAGAGTGGCCTGTCAAACATCTTTCCAGGCTGACTGATACTGGATTCCCCTGGACTGACACCACAAAATAAGCCAATTGTTGAAGTTGATCATTTTTTTGTTTATATTGTGGCATCATCCTAGGTGAAGGTAGAATGCTGCTTAGGGCTAGGGTCATACATGCCTGGGACACATACTCTGAGAGTTCAGTCATGTCTCTGTTCATATAGTTCAGAGAGGTACATCTCAAGTCATTCACCCCAACATGGACTATGACAGAGTTGTAACAGTACATGTTGTTGAGTGACTTGACTGTATGTGTGATTTAACAGATACTGGCACCTGACAGGCAGCTGACTGTGACCTTCTCTTTGTCCAGCCTGAAGAAGAGGACTTAGGTATATCTCACTATGGAGTCACCTATGACCAATATATTAAGTTATGAGGTGTTTTGCTTTACAGGCTTATTTATTGAGAAACTGGTGTATGTGTTATTATGTGCAGTGGTTTCTATTTGCATAGCAGTGTGTGCAAGTGGTTTACATTTGAGAGGTCTCTTATCTTTTGGTAGGCTTCTGGTGAGTACCGCTGCACATGTGGGTTTACGTGTCTTGAACTTAGTTTGCATGTTCTGACAACCTGTTTGATGTCCACTTTGTTGTTATATGAGCAAATTCATTTCAATTTCATAGTGTAATTACATCTCTCACATAGGGTGTTTGTTTTAGGAGTAAGTGGTTGACAGTATACATTAGGCACTTACTACATTGCCTCAAAATACCCATGTCAATCAGATGGGCTGGTGAAATGATGGGAAACTGCCAGTTCATTATAGCAGGTTTTTACCATATGTACTGTTCAAGAAGGGCATGGGCTAGTCTGACCAGTTTTTGTGCTAGGACTAACAAAGGTGCTTGTTCTACTGACGGCTATGGCACATAAGTGTGCAATGCTGCTCGGTGCGCAAATGAGTTGCCTCTAGTGCAGTAGGAAAGCTTGAGAGGATTCCACTGACAGATTTCTAGTGAAAAATTGAGTTTCAAGGTGTTTGCATCTATACAGGGCACCACTAACCCCTGTTGCATGGTGCAATGCAATGCACAAATGTGAAGCTTAAATGCAGGTAAAATGAAAATACTTTTAAGCTAATCTACCAATAGGAAAGAAAGCACACAGTGGACCTTCTTCTAGCAATCCCCATCTCACACAAGGCTGGATCCACACTCTTCTGCCACAAGCTGCAGGAGAGCCCTTTTTAGTGTGAGATGTCTAGTTTAGTGCGCAAGTGTATTAATAACAGGCTAGATTCAACAGGTCTGAATCTAGTATATGTTATCTAATTGTCAGAACAGTACAAATCAAGTGCAGGGAAGTACAGAAAAATATGTAGAGCACTTTTTTGTGTTTCCCAGCTCAGATAGACCAGGTAAACACCTATTACCACTAGATGAATAATCCCAGTCCTCCTAATGTAAAAGCACAGTAAAGGAGTGTCTGGAGTGAAATGCCACCACAAACAAACTTAAAAGGTATGAAATGCTACCACAAACAAACTTAGAAGGTATGAAATGCTACCATAAACAAACGTAAAGCTATGGCTACAGCAGTGAACTTAAAACTGCTTACAAAAGTGTGATTATTCAATAAAAATACTTCACTTTGAATAAATGAGCCAAGAACCACTAAATTGTACAGAATTTATAAGGGCAGTTAAAAAATAAGCTGATTAATAAGCCCTCCAGCCAATAAAACTACATTCAGAATTCTCAGGTGTTTACCCATCCTAAACAGACTAGACTACCTCCCAGTGCACTAGATAGAAAATCCACTGACCTCTTTTGGTGAAAAAACAAGTGTTTGCTAGAGTGTAAAAGTACACTACTTTATCCAACAGCTAGCTAGGTAGGGGAGTCAGATCAAGTAGAACACACAATGGAAGGCCACAAGTGCTTTTTCAGTACAAACACAAGGAAAGGCAAATAAATAATTCAGGATATAAACAGCAGTGTTGAAAGGAAGGAGCTTATTAAGCTTCATTTACAGTAGAGGTGGGCAGCTTGAATTCACCAGGTTTAAAAAGCAGATAAATGATGGAGAGGATGGGTGGGAAAATACAGCAGGGAATCACTAGCAGTGCTTTTAGTTTATGTAGGCTTCAAATCTTCTCAGACAAAGATATAGGCCCAGAGTTTCACTGAGTATTTAAGTATCAGTTAAGAGACAATGTAAGCAATGAAAAGCATGTGAAACGTGCAGTCCATATAATTTAAGTGTCTACCTCTCACACAGAACAAAAACACTAGGCCAAGCAGGTTTCTTAAAACAGAAAACAAAATGGAGTAGATAACAGATAGCAGATCTATTAGTCCCAGACAAAAAATAAAGGTTTACTTTATTCACCCAGCAGGGAATTAACAGCAGTGCTTTAGTTTATGCAGTCTTGAATATTTTTCAGATACATACCAGATCTAGCAATCTTTTTTATTCTTAGTCAAATTATTAGTATTTTCCTTGACTTCTGGAGCACATAGAGCTGTTGTATACTGTATTTTTTTCCTTTTATTGTAGATTTTACTTTATGTCAGTGGAACATCAGAATGGATTGCTTTCAAAATTCCCATTCTATTCACATCTGTGTGGGACTGCAAATTCTGTATATTTTTTATGAGTATCAAACTCCTTTGCAAATCTGTTTGCAGAGGTAATATGTGAGGTGACGTTGTTATAAGTTAAGTTTGTGACTTCATCACAGAATTTGAGATCTGTGCACTTGAAGTCTTTGAAGTCATATTCATATTCAAATTCAATAGTCTTTTCAAATATGTTGGTTTCAGAGGATTTAGATAGTTTGAAGAAAAAGGTTACTAGCATCTGGCCTGACAATCAGTTATGCAGTTTATAGTGAAGTTGTTCTACTACATTTGTTACTGCAAGTCAGGAATATTTTATCCTCTAGTCGAGTTTAACAGTCTGACCATGGAGTTTTATTTATTATTTATTTATTTATTTATTTAAATTTGTTGACCGGGAGTGTCCGACTGAACGTAGGTCCATTTTCAGCAGAGGCCCGGGGAGAAAAGCTCCACAGTTAAAATAAGCAGACAGTAGTTACATGGGATTACATAGCGATTAATAATTTAACATAGCAATTACTTACAACATATTTACAGATGAAGAACATAGTACATCAGTAGAGAACTAGAATCTCTATCTGTGAAGTACATAACAGACATTAACAAATGTTACAATGAGAAGTTCCTGCTGTATAATAAGTACTAGGCTTATGAGCATCTGAGCTTGCTATAATCAAGGTAGTTAGTGGAGTAGAAAGAAAGGTAGTGGTTGGATGGGGTGGATGATATTAGAGTGGGAGTTGCAAGGGCATTGCCAGCATGTTTTTAGGTGCACTTTTAGTAAAGTTTTGAAGTGGGTGCATGATGGTAATGAGGTAATTGTGGGTGGGAGTGATTTCCATAATTTGGCTATGGCGCAAGAGAATAGTGTTTCACCAGCAGAGTTATTGGCTTTAGTGATCTGCAAGTGATTTTTGTTGCTGGATCTTAGTGGTCTGGTGGTGCGATAGGGTTGGAGTAGATTCTGGAGAGATGGGGCATTTAGTGGATGGTGTACTAGTTTGTGGGCGAGTGAGAGTTGATACCACTGAAGGAAGTGAGGGAGTTCAAGCCTGCCCAGTTCAGCAAGTGATGGACAGTGGTGACTATGGTAGGATGCAGTTTGATCTAATCTAGAAACTTCTCTGCTTACTCTAGCTTGGAGGTATAGTAGTCAAGTCAATCAACAGGTATTTAATGTCTTCCAAAATTATGGAGTTCTTGTTTATGGGGACTTTATTCTTGACATGTCCTGTAACACACACTAAACTGATAGTTGATTTTGTTTAGTGTGAGTTTAAGTTTGATAAGTTCTATTTCTGGATCTCTGGAAATCTATTTAGATGAGCTATGATCGCTGACAAATATGCTCATTGCCACCACTTAGAAGTCTGACTGTGTTATCTCGAACTTGTAACAACTTTTATCAAAAGAGATTCAAGCTTACATCTGTCAAACAATACTGAACACCAAGAAACTGAAAGAGTCATATTAGTCAGAGGAACTGCAAAGGAAATGATGCACTTAAATTATATAATGTTTGATCATTGATTGTTCCAGATTGCAAATCATTTATTTAAAGCACTTAAGTAGAAAATGAGCTATGTGCACCTCCTGTCAGAATGTACTTATAATATTCAGCAAATTGTGCGGTATTACTGTTACACGTCTAGATAAATTACTTTGTCAAGAAACTAACAGGCTCATCTGCAAGTCGTCTGTTTTCATACTAAACATTTTGCTCTCACATTTTAGTGATTCTGTATAGCACATAATTAAACAAAGCTGCTGTGTACATGTCAGTCTTTTTTTCAGTTCATTATACCCACATCATGTGCTGGCCATGCTATAGAGAGAGCTGACCACTCCAGCCATTCCCCTTGTTATGAGAGTGAAGCACAGACAGAAGAGCTGTCATTTATTTTTTTCCATTTTTTTTGGTAAGTTTCTGCAACCCACACTATGGGTGTAATTTCTAGTATGTGCTTATGTAGGCTGTACATGTTTTCACATAAACAGACCCAGTTTACAGCACTATATGTTACATACACAAGTGCAGAAATTACAGTGTGCCACATAACATTGCCTTACTGGCATATGGGTAGTAGTGCGCTGTTACCATTCCCATGGCAGCCTACCAAATCTCAGAGCTCCTCCCAGTGCTGTATGTGGGTGT
This sequence comes from Protopterus annectens, assembly GCF_019279795.1. NCBI lineage: Eukaryota > Metazoa > Chordata > Ceratodontiformes > Protopteridae > Protopterus > Protopterus annectens. Next base: position 1,644,127,157 of record NC_056729.1, on the reverse strand, counting down.
GATGGACCAATCACCTGGCAGTACAGGGACTGCCTTACAAATTGACAGACAGGAACCTTTCAGTTTTCTAGTGCCATAGTAAGAGAAGACTCTCTGGGAAGACTGCTCCTTATTCAGGATTTTTTCAGCTGCTTTTTTTATTTCCTTCTTCTACCTTCTTTTCTCAGTGTTGAATAGTGTACTCTGCTGCTTTGATTTTTTTTCTGATTAGGAAATTATATGTGCTAGGGGTTTTAATTCACCTGGAGTATAAGACATATATTGTTTATTATAAGCTAATTATTGGTTTCTGCTAGTTTTTAACCATTGTAATATGTTTTATGGCCGTTTGTGAAAGTTTGAATTTCTGTACTAAGGCCCTTTTAATACAGTTCCGTTAATTGTCTTGTACTTCCAGAGCCAGAAGTTACTCATGGCTATTATTTCCATTAATTAAAAGATTTGTTTGAAGGTTTTGATAGGAAAATTTGCTCATTTTCAAGTTTTTTCCCCTTTGGAGCTATGATTGATGTGATTGATCAAGTTTACAGCATTTTAAATGATTATTTTTTTGTTTGTTTAAATTGAAATTTATTGCCCTCATTTTGTATGTTAAACATTTCTAAGAGGAAGTTTTCATAAGCTTATGCAATAATTCTTGTGTAAGGCTGTTTTGTGCTGTTTCTAATGATTTGGGATTAAAACTAGCCATTTTTATTAAAATCGGGGTACTTTTGTGGCATATATTTTGGCTTTAAAATTGTATTAGTGGAACTATTGTCTTTATTCAGTGCAGAATTCAAAAATGTAGCCCTTTGGCTTTGAAATTATATTACTGGAAATACTGTCTTTTTATTCAGTGCTGTGTTCAGAATTGTATCCCTACAGAAACAGATTTTTCGTTTGGTATTTACAGGGTGAATTGTAGGTTTTGTTCATTTTATACTGGCTGAGCCTGCAGACATTCTGTGGTATTGCTCTAGTTACTGTTCTTTTCCCTCTGACATTATAGACTCAGATATGCCCCCCCACCACCATCTACCCCTTGTGCACCTAAAAAACATAGATGCAGCATATGGCTTGTGACTCAGAAGTAGCCTTGGGTAGGCTATTGGACCACTCGTCTTCTTTTGCCTCCAGGTTCCTCAGTGTGGTGTTAACACCATGATGCAAAGGTCAGACACATCCTCTGAGGTTGTACCATTGCCTGGTTTAGATACAGGAGAACCAAACTCTTTATGTGCAAGGGAAGTAAGGGGTACAAAATATGTTGCCAGTGTTGATGCGTTTCCCCCCTGGGGATGCTTCCATTTGAGTAGTGCATTCAGAAAAGTGACAGAAGAACCATTGCTCTACAGGGCAATAGTCAACAACTGTGTTTTCACCTGAACCGGTGGTTCTGGTTAAATGTAGCACTCAACGCATTGATTGTGGGGTGCAAACCTGGGTTATAAGATATGCTGGTGATCCCACCCCTGTACCACTCAGGGATCCTGATTTTGAAAGGAATCCAAAACCTGAGGTTTAGGAAATGTCTCAGACTGTGTCCCCAGCAACCTTTTCTGATAAAAAAGCTATTTCTTCATTAAACCTGGTCCATCAAGATAAGCTAGGCAAGTGGCCAGAATCTCAGGGATATTGGTTGGTATAGTCCAGCACAGTAGCTTTTAAGCTGTTTAATTACCAGTGTTTTATGTAGAAGTTGGTGTTGAGGTGTATGTATAGTTTAGACAAGTTTGTTGCATTGTTTCCTGCAAAGCAGAAAGACTATGAAAATAAATTGTTCCTAGTGTTTCAAAAGTGTCTAAACTTGCTTGAAAGAGTGCCCTATGGGGACAGGCACTGTTTCTAAAAATACAGTGATGTCAATTGTGGTAAGAGGTATGCTTGGTTACAAAAGCAAAAACCTCTCTAATGTGTTAAAAATGAGATTTTGAATGCTCTGCTTAATGCTTATTGTGTATTTGGATTAGCAGCTAATCAGATCCTTAAACACTAAAATGACACAGGTAAACTGATGCAAGGGGTGTCCAAAATGTGTCATGTCCCCAAGTTTTCCTTCAACGATCAAGATCATTTTCAGTCTCCCAGTAAATGGAAGTCCCAGATGAACAAAAACCAAGCCGCCAAAAGGAAATAGCAGGATGAGAACTTCGTCAAACCTAATAAGAGGGGTTCCTTTTACCAAAAGGATAACCTTCCTTCCAACCTATGACTATTCTGATGCTCATCACCTGTCATTGTCCAGCTCCACTCCAGGTGCCTCATCTTGAAATTTCACTCTCAACAAGGTGGCCATCAGTAGTTTCCAACAAATGGACACTCAGCATCACTGGCCGAGGTTACACGTAGCAGTGGAAGGAACATACAACTCCATTCAGGGGGCTCCTCCTCATACACTGGACTAGCCTTTGTTATTTCCCCTTATACTACAAATGGGCACTCAGCATCATTGGCCGAGGTTACACGTAGCATTGGAAGGAACATACAACTCCATTCAGGGGGCTCCTCCTCATCCACTGGACTAGCCTTTGTTATTTCCCCTCATACTACAAATGGGCACTCAGCATCATTGGCCGAGGTTACACGTAGCAGTGGAAGGAACATACAACTCCATTCAGGGGGCTCCTCCTCATCCACTGGACTAGCCTTTGTTATTTCCCCTTATACTACAAATGGGCACTCAGCATCATTGGCTGAGGTTACACGTAGCAGAGGAAGGAACATACAACTCCATTCAGGGGGCTCCTCCTCATCCACTGGACTAGCCTTTGTTATTTCCCCTTATACTACAAATGGGCACTCAGCATCATTGGCAGAGGTTACACGGAGCAGTGGAAGGAGCATACAACTCCATTCAGGGGGCTCCTCCTCATCCACTGGACTAGCCTTTGTTATTTCCCCTTATACTACAAATGGGCACTCAGCATCATTGGCAGAGGTCACACGTAGCAGTGGAAGGAACATACAACTCCATTCAGGGGGCTCCTCCTCATCCACTGGACTTCCCCTTATTCTATGGCACATGCTGGATGTAGGGGTCATATAAATGATCCCTCTTTTGGAGAGAATCAAAGGTTTCAATTCAATAGGCTTCTTGGTCCTCAAAAAAGAGCTATTGTGGCAACTGGTGTTGGAACTATTCTTTCTGAATACTTTTGTCACAGTCCCAGAGTTCAAGATGCTCACCCTGGCGATAGTGCTTTGCCTTCTGCCAGACCTCTGCTTCATTGTGACCCTGCACTTGAAGGATGTATATCATCACATTCCTATTGCTTATCACTTCAGAAAATAACTGAGATTTGTTGTGTCTGATTTGCACTATAAGTTCTCTGCACTGACCTTTGAGCTGCCCACTACACCTTGAGTATTTACCAAATGCCTTCCTCTGGTAGTGGATCACTGTTGGACTCTTGGCAGTCAGATTTTTCCTTACATGGGTGATTTACTGATCTGTGCAGTGACTTCACTTGGAATCGCTATAGAGGGTCTTGACCTTACTCTACCAGCTAGCGTTCAAGTTGATCCTCACAAAGTCTGTTCTTCCAGAGGTGCTTAATCAATACCAACAAGAGAATGGCCTTACTTCCTGAAGAATGTCCCCTCACCAAGAGAATTCTTAAAAATTCTAGGGCTAATGGCATACAAGATTCTCATGATAACACTGGCCCATCTCCATCGGAGGAAGCTTCAATGGCATGTATGAAATTGCTGGACCCAGCAACTACATTCCCTGGAATCCCAGTTTCCTGTACTGACCTTTATCAGACAAGAATTACAGTAGTGGAAAACTCAGTTGAATATCAAACCAGGATTTCCCTTTTTCCCACCTGTTTGATGCAATCTGTTCAGACAGATTCGTCTGACTTTGCTTGAGGAACTGTATTAAAGGGAGTGCAAATGCAGGCCACTTAGGGTCCCAAGAATGTATGGGAGCACATAAATATGAAGGAGATGTTAGCAGTGATCTACACATTGAAAGACCTTCACCACCTATGACTCTGGGTCCTCTTCTTGTGATTATGGACAACACCACAGTGATGTGCTACCTCAGCAAAGTGTGCTGATTGGCAGTGATGGCCCTGGAGCTGGCTTTACAGCATTCTCCGACTCTTCAGGCATCATACATCCCATCAGAGTAAAATGTTGTGGCAGACAAACAAAGCAGATCCTGAGCAGGCACGCATGTAGTCCAGAAGTGAGGAACAACTCAACTAGATCTTTTTGCCTCCTTTCAAAAAAGACAACTGGAGAAATGCTGTTCCCAGTATCATTGCAGCCATGGTTGGTGGACAGATGTGTTCCCCTTTCTTCCCTGGATGGGAGAGTGTTCCTGTATGCTTTTTCACCCTTTCCACTGATTCACAAGATACCTCTGAAGATTCAGAAAGAAATGCCAAAGAACATTGTGATGGCCTCATATTACAACATACAGTCTTGGCTCTCCTTTATAATGATATTTGCCAAGGCCAATTACTACAGGTTTCCTAATACTCTAGATTTGTTCACACAGTGTCAGGGGCAACTAGTGCATCCCAGTTTGGAGCAACTTCAACTGGCAGCCTGGATGATTCAATCTTGATCCATTAAGGTACTTGTGAGGATGTGCAGCAGGTGTTAAAGGAAGCCAGAAAACCTGCTACTAGAAAAAGCATATGTTTACAAATGGATGAGATTTTGCAAGTGGTACCTAACTGGGTACAGAGGGTCCCTCAATGTTAATATCCCTCTAGTCATGAAATACTTCTGTGAGCTTATGTGCCCTTTAAGGTGCACCTAGTGACCATCTCCGCTTGTCTGTCAATGTATCCCACTCTTTCTTTATCTCTTTTGGTAAAATAGTTCATGGAAGGAGTATTACATTTGAGACTCTCTAGCAAAGCAAATTCCTTCTTCATGGAATCTCAGCTATGTCCTGGAAAAATTTACCTCACCACCTTTTGAACCTGCCACTCAAGCTGACTTGAAGTTCTTAATGTGAAAAACTGTTTTATTATTCTGTCATCTGCTAGGTGAGTCTCTGAACTGCAAGCAGTCATGGTAGGACAACCATACATGATTTTCCAGAGGGATATGGTTGTGTTATGCACTAACCCCTCTTTCATGGGATATTTTAGGCAGACAAGAAGAGATTTCCAGAGTTTAGAATGCTAAAAATGAAATGCATGGTTATTCTGATGTAGTTTACCTTCTGCAGGCTGCAGGAATATCTTCTCAGGTTGCAGGAAGAAGTTTTGATAGTGACTTCTACTGCATGGGGGTGGTAAATATTTTGATATGGAGCAATTTAAAAAGTAGTGATCCAAGTAAGAGGTCTGCCCTTTAATTAATTGGTAGCCATTTGGCTTTAGAGAGAATGACTCAGGAGTTTTCTTTTAGAGTTATGATAAAACAATGTATTTTATTTGTTATCGTCTGAGGGGTGTATGTTTATCTGGTGGATGCTGCATCTTAGGTTGACAAACCATATTCAGACTAAGCTAAAAGGACTCTCTTGGCTGTTGAAACTCTAGCTGGTCTTGAAAGGTAGAAGGATATTTCCAGGCTGAAAGAGTAAGGAACTAACTTTTACTTTTTTCTATTATTTCTATACGGGTTTGGAAATTTAGGGTCTGGCCTAGCCAAATACCTAGATATTTGAAGGGTGGTGTACTTTAGACTGGAGTGTTTTTATTGCCTTTGATAAACAAAGTGTTTATAGAGTTTGTCAGTTTTTGATGCATAACAAAAAGCATACATTTTTGCCTTATTGTGGCTGAGTAGAAGTCTGTGTTCACATAACCATTTTGTTATGAGCGTAAAAGTAATTTTCTAGTTGGTTTTGCATGGTTGGGTAAAGTGGGTTAGAAACAAATATGTCCATATAATCAGCATATAAAATCAGAGGCAGTGTGTTGATAAAAACTGAGAAAGACAGAGGAGCAACTACAGAGCTCTGAGGTACCTCTTTACACACTAGAGGATACTTAGATAAGGATCCTCTTTACAGACTAGAGCATCTTTAGATAAGGATCATCTTTACACACTAGAGCATCTTTAGATAAGGATCCTCTTTACACACTAGAGTATACTTAGATAAGGATCCTCTTTACAGACTAGAGCATCTTTAGATAAGGATCATCTTTACACACTAGAGTATACTTAGATAAGGATCATCTTTACACACTAGAGTATCTTTAGATAAGGATCATCTTTACACACTAGAGTATCTTTAGATAAGGATCATCTTTACACATTAGAGTATACTTAGATAAGGATTTTCTTTACAGACTAGAGCATCTTTAGATAAGGATCATCTTTACACACTAGAGTATCTTTAGATAAGGATCATCTTTACACACTAGAGTATCTTTAGATAAGGATCATCTTTACACACTAGAGTATCTTTAGATAAGGATCATCTTTACACACTAGAGTATACTTAGATAAGGATCCTCTTTACAGACTAGAGCATCTTTAGATAAAGATCATCTTTACACACTAGAGTATCTTTAGATAAGGATCATCTTTACACACTAGAGTATCTTTAGATAAGGATCATCTTTACACACTAGAGTATACTTAGATAAGGATCCTCTTTACAGACTAGAGCATCTTTAGATAAGGATCATCTTTACACACTAGAGTATCTTTAGATAAGGATCATCTTTACACACTAGAGTATACTTAGATAAGGATCCTCTTTACAGACTAGAGCATCTTTAGATAAGGATCATCTTTACACACTAGAGCATCTTTAGATAAGGATCATCTTTACACACTAAAGCATCTTTAGATAAGGATCATCTTTACACACTAGAGTATCTTTAGATAAGGATCATCTTTACACACTAGAGTATACTTAGATAAGGATCCTCTTTACAGACTAGAGCATCTTTAGATAAGGATGTACGTATTTTCACCATGAATACTACGTTGAATAGGAAGCCTCTGAATGCCAAAGTTGCTTTAGGGTCAATATCTTTCAACCTCTGTGCAGGAAATCTTGACAAAGCCATAAATAATGGGGAAAAGGCCCAAAAATAGGGACAGATTGTAAATATTTATTTAACATTTGTTAAGTGGGAAAGTCCAACTTGGAACAAAGCCAGTTTTCAGCAGAGACCCGGGGAGAAACACTCCAAATGTAGGTCTTTGTAAGATGAGAGGAAACGGAGCAGCCGGAGGAAACCCACACAAATGCAGGGAGGACATGCAGACTCTGCATAGAAGGCACTCCAGCCGAGAATTGAACTGAAGAACCTCTTGCTGTGAAGTGACAACACCACCAGTGCACCACTGTGCCGTCCTTGCTCATATAAACTTAGGCAGTTGCTAGAATAGCAGGTTCTGCATTATTATATATTTTCAAAAGAATGTGAAGTTTTTAACTGAAATCACTATCACTGTTTTGTATTATTTAACAACTTCAATCTTCAGTGATTTGCTTGAAAATCACAAATTTAATGGGAAATTCACCAAAAATGTGAGATAAAAATCTGGACGTTCTGTGAAAATTTGGACAGATGAGAGGTACGGGGCCAATGGCAGTTTCCATCCTGCTGTGAAGAAGGAGGTTGCAATCAACATTGTCAAAGCCTTTTCAAGGTCAACAAAGAGACCCGCTATAAGGTTGCCTTTGTTAATGTTTAAAAGGATATCATCTATGAGGGTCCATATCACAGTCACAGTGCTTCAGAATGCCCAAAAGCAATATTGCTTTAAGGAGAGTAGGTACTATTGTCAACTGTAGGCTAGTAGTTGGAAAAGATTTATTTTCCAGGATTTTACCAATGCTAGGTAGTATGGAGATGGGATAGTACCTTGAGCAAGTTTTGGTTGCTTTGGAAGCAGTTTGATCAAGGCTGTTTTTCAGATATGAGGCATGATATTATCGGGTAGACAAAGATGAAAGTTATGAAATAGAGAGATGTTAAGGTACACTTCATATAGGAGAATGAAGCGGGGATTAAGGTTATTGATTAATTTATTGATTTAAAATTTAAAGTTAAGTTAATGCCAGATGTTTATTGATACTTACTAGGCTATTGCTCTGTGAGGATCTTAAAAAGCCTAGCCTTACATTCCCATGATAGTTGTTTTGGTCCTTGGGTTTTGTGTATGAATACCCCAGAGGTGGGCAGAAAGATGATATGTTGGGACATCTACTTGTTGTCCCTATCAGTGAGGGACATGGGTGCTAAACCTGGGATATATTTCAAGTTTCCCATCCATTCATTCATTCAAATTATGTTTGAACAGAGTAAAATAAGTACTTTGCTTTATGTGTAGTGGAAGCTGATATTACAGAAGTGGTATTTTCTGTTATAGATAAGTATACCTTGAACATTTCTGATTTATGTTATGTCACTAAAGAGAATCTTGACAATTGGATGGAAGATAAAAAATTCACCCTGGGGATCACATCAGTTGCCCTGCTAGACAGGGGTCCAGGGAAGTAAATATTGTGGGAAGAAATATCCAGGGAATTGTTATGGCTTGGCTTGTATAGGCCCTAGGGCCGATAGCCTAGTACCAACATATGAACCTATGAACCTATAAAGCTAGACTTAATGCGTAAAAGGTCAGAAAGAATAGGGTCTATTGAGGCTTAATACACAAAGAAGAGGACACCTTTTTAGCAGCCTGTATGATACTGAGAACAGTTACAAGGCTTTGAGATGAACTGCACAGTTTTATTGTTTAGGCCCTTAATTTTACAGTGAGAAAGCATTGCAGCTGTGACAAATGTTTGAACAGGTACATAACAAAAGGAGACATTATACTCAATGATAGATTAATGAGTGTAGAACACTGTGGAATGATTACCTCCATGGACCTGAACCCCATACTTTTATATTTAAGTTGTGCAATAAAATGGATTTGTGGCAATTATACCTCTCCACCTCTTAATGCAAGTAATCTGAACAAAGCCTGAGAAAATGGGGGTAAAAGCCCAAAAATAGGGGAATATTTTAAATATTGCTCTAATAAACAGAGAAAGTTGGTAGTGTAACAGGGTTTGTGCTAACAAACATTTCTGAAGAATTTGAAGGATGAAACTCAAATGTATGTCATTATTTGGTGACTTCAGTCCTCAGATGATCTCAGTGATTTTCCAGAAAACCACAGATTTTATGAGGAACACATCAAATCTGTGAGGCAAAAATCTGGACACACTGAAAATCTGGACAGTTGAGAATAATGATGGTGAGTATTCATTGTGTACTTATGATCCCTCATCCCTGACGACAGGGTCAGCTTTGAGAGGGTGTTGTGGATGTAAGCCATGCTTCCTAAAGCATAATCTAATATATTTACTGGCATTTCACTTTAGTTTTAGTTCATGTTTCTAGACAGTTGCTATTTGTTTTGGGAAAGGCTGTCCTGAAGAATCTAGGAGTCACCTGTGGTATTTATGTTGGCACCAAGTTTACAGCCATCTGCAGACATGGTCAGACCTTAACCCTTAACATTTGCTTTGACATGGTCAGCCCTTAACCCTTAACATTTCCTTTGACTTCTAAGAAGTAAATGCTAAAGAACACTGTCCCAAAGACTGAACCCTGAGGTGCATCACTAGTCACAGGTCTTCTGGAGGAAGTAGAGTTTCCCACCCTAATTTCCTGGGTTATATTTGAGACCTAGTTTGCTATCTAATGAGTCAGATTGGGATTTATGTTTAGCTGGGATAGTTTACCTACAATACTGGTGTATGGGATAATGTTAAAGACCCTTGCAAGGTCTAGATATGGAGTGAGTACTGATTTTTCTTCATTCATTGCTTCAGTAACATTCTTAAAGCCCCTTCAATGTAATTATTTAATTGAAGCCACCATTGTAACACAATGAAAGAAGCGAAAATACCTGGCTTTTGGCAAAACTCATCTATGTTCCTCTGTCTGTTGTGCTGTGAATACAGAATGGGAGTGTAGCTTTTCCTCGATCAAGTACTCAAATCTGGATTTGTATGTCTTTCAAATATCAGCCTACTAAAACCTGTAATTTCCATGGACTTGTGAAACACACGGAATTAGACTGATGTTACTTCAGATGTACTATATATAAATATATATCTATATAGTTTATGTTATCGAACTGTTGTATTCAGTGATTGACTTTCAAAATGCTCATTCTCACAGGTACATTCACAATCCCCTACTTTTGGAAGGAAAGAAGTTTGATGTCCGTTCCTATTTCCTTATTGCCAGCACAATACCATATATCTTACTCTTTCGTCATGGCTACATCAGACTTACTTGCAATGTTTATGACCCACGTTCTGATGATCTCACTGCACATCTGACCAATCAGGTAAGTGCAGAGTTTATACAAAAAAAAAAAAGAATTGTACTGAGAAAAACTGTGTACTTCTCCTTATCACCTGCATTTACGATGCACATGACTCCACACGCTATTGCTCTTGGAGAAGACTCAATGGTATGATTTTGAATGCAAAATCAAATCTTATCTGAGGATAGTGGATACCCTGATTGCATGCTTATGTACCATATATATGGGTGTATATGGGTGTAACAGAAAATAATGAAAACACCCATAGTCAACTGCAGTAACATCGATCACATCTGGTCGAAATCATGGAAGTCAACACCGCACTATGCATACACCAAGAAGCAGCCTTGGGGCATGCAGTTGCAACCTTAAAAAATTAATAAATAAAATAAAACGTAGAGGTCTGTGCTCCCGCCCACTCCTGCTAATTATATATACTAACACCGACACTAAACAATCCTCAGGGAATGGCAATATTTCCCTACCCGGGTATTGTCAATCTCACATGCCTGTTGATCAACTGCCTAGTCATTAGATATATATATATATATATATATATATATATATATATATATATATATATATATATATATAATCTATATCTAATGTGTATATGTATATATATATATATATATATATATATATATATATATATATATATATATATATCATCATCTTCTTTCGGCTGTTCCCGTTAGGAGTCGCCACAGTGGATCACCTGTTTCCATTTCTTCCTGTCCTCTGCATTTTGCTCTGTCGCACCACCCACCTGCATGTCCTCTCTCACCACATCCATAAACCTTATCTTAGGCCTTCCTCTTTTCCTGTTACCTGGTAGCTTCATCCTTAGCATCTTTTTCCCAATATACTCAGCATCCCTCCTCAGCACATGTCCAAACCAACGTAATCGTGCCTCTCTGGCTTTGTCTCCAAACCTTCCAAACTGGGCTGACCCGCTAATATACTTATTCCTAATCCTGTCCAACTCATCACACCCAGTGCAAATCTTAACATATTTAACTCTGCCACATCCAGCTTAAACTTCTGCCTTTTTGTCAGTGCCACTGTCTCCAACCCATATAACATAGCTGGTCTCACTACCCTCTTGTAGACCTTCCCTTTCTCTCTTACTGGTACTCATCTGTCACAAATCACTCCTGACACTCTTCTCCACCCACTCCATCCTGCCTGTACTATCTTCTTCACCTCTCTTCCACACTCACCATTACTCTGAACTGTTGTTCCCAAGTATTTAAACTCATCCACCTTCACCACCTCTACCCCTTGCATCCTCACCATTCCTCTATCCTCCCTCTCATTCACACACATATATTCTGTCTTAGTCCTGCTGACCTTCATTCCTCTTCTCTCTAGAGCATATCTCAATCTCTCTAGGGTTGTCTTCACCTGTTCCCTACTCTCACTACAGATCACAATGTCATCTCCAAACATCATAGTCCACAGAGACTCCTGTCTAATCTCATCTGTCAACCTGTCCATCATCATTGCAAATAAGAAAGGCCTCAGAGCTGATCCTTGATGTAACTCCACCTCCACCATAAACGCATCCGTCACTCCCACTGCAGACCTCACCGCTGTCACACTACCCTTGTACATATCCTGTACCACTCTTACATACTTCTCTGACACTCCTGGCTTCCTCATACAATACCACAACTCCTCTCTAGGCACCCTGTCATATGCTTTCTCTAAGTCTACAAAATCACAATGCAACTCCTTCTGACCTTCTCTGTACTTCTCCATCAACACTCTCAGAGCAAACATCGAATCTGTACTGCTCTTTCCCGGCATGAAACCATACTGCTGATCACTAATCATCACATCCCTTCTTAACCTAGCTTCCACTACTCTTTCCCATAACTTCACGCTGTGACTGATCAATTTAATCCCTCTGTAGTTGCTACTACTCTGCACATCACCCTTATTCTTATATATGTATAAATTTATATATATATATATATATATATATATATATATATATATATATATACATATACATAAAAAATCTATATCTAATGTATATATATATATAAAATCTATATTTAATATATGTATATATATATATATATATATATATATATATATATATATATATATATATATAGTTGTCCTGTCTCACTTTCATTCATTACTGATGGGTTCGGAACCAGTCCTCGGTTCTGACTCAGCCATTTACTAAAGCTCGAGGTCTTCAACTAGCACGTGGATCACTCTCTATCCCATGATGCTGTAGGGCATTCCACAGATCTCGTTTGTAACTGAAACGGATTGAGTGTCTCATCTAGCTTTGGCTAAGTGAAGTTTGTTTTTTCTTCATTAAAACTTTAAAATTTTCTATATACAGTTTTTACTATATTGCTAGTTTATTATATTTTCGTCTTTACGTGTATTTATAGGGCTTTCTTTATATAGACTGTTAGTTTTCCTGGCCAAGTTTTTATTAGGGCTCAAATCCCCTATCCTGACTTAGGATTTTCTTACAATAGTTAAAAGTGTGCTAATATATATTTAGTGTGTGGAATTTGTTGTTATTAGAGTTATTAGAGTCATTAGAAATAGTTTAGTAATTGCTTAAAATATTTTTCTTTTGTCAGCCTGCAGTTAAGACTAGTGTGTATCTGAATACTTTTACACCTCTAGCAGATTACTAGATTTTAGCAGAGTTATTCTTTTCTGCAAAGAGCTGTTTGCAATTGCTTGTGTGTTAAACTCTTATTGATATAAAAATAAAAAAGTCCCAACACAAACGTGGTTTCGCCGATTTAATAGCACAGAACACAAAGATCCCAACGACTGAGTGCTTTCACCATGAGAATGGCTTCATCAGAGTAACGTTGGTTAGTGCAAACAACATTTAAATACCCCATCCCCTACCTGCTGACGAATCCACATTGAATGACATCATTGTAAAAATGTTAAAAAAACTGTTGATTATACATGAAATATAAAAACATAACTGAATCAAAATACAAGATAAAAATGCACTTATTCAATACGCTTAAAGATATAAAATGTTGTGATGCTGATATACGTTGTTAAATATATAAAAAAAATTAATTTTATTTAATTACATTTGCTTTACCTTTAGTTTCAAGTCACCTCCCCTTTCATTACTTTTCACCTTGTCAATGACAAAGAAAATAAACTTTTTAAAATTAGTATAACATGTACTATGCCTATACAGTGCATTGTGGGCATCTTTATTTCTGATGGCCCTAACATGTTCAGTAATCCTTTCCTTAAGTCTTCGTACAGTTTTGCCCACATTAAAACTGGTGCAGCTGATACGGGTGGCAACATATTCTAACATGTTAGTGTTACAGCTGCACCTTCCCGGGCAGCTCAAAGAACGGCTGTAACCAGGTATGGACACATATGGGCCATCACTGATGTACTTACATACCCTACAGGTCCCACATTTGTACATTCTAGATATAAAAGACTTGCAACTAGAATTCTCCATAATGTCCTTAACATTTCTCCCTCAGCTGTAAACTATCCTAGGTCTTGGGCCAAGAATTTCCTTACTTGCACCCTTAAGACCAAAGTGCCATGCATAGTTAATGGCTGAAACAATATCTTGGGAGAGGTGATTGTATCTAAGGACCATTGTAGATGAACCATCAGGCTGTTGTTGCGGTGATTTTACTGGTAACCCAGCACAAAGTATAGGTTGGTAAAGGGTATCTCTCTTCTTAAAAACCTCATGTTTGACCATCAAAATTTATTTTAAGGGGCATCCCCTATTTAAAAACATCCCTACAAGTTGAAACAACTCACATTTAAAAATATCAGAGTTGCTCACCAATCTCGACAGTCTGACCATCTGCCCCTTGATGATTCCCTTCTTCTGGTGATAAGGGTGAAAACTTCTAATATGAAGCATGGAATTCGAAAAAGTGTCCTTCCTATGGATACCACTTTCAAGAACTCCCCCATCAAAATTCAAATGGATGCCTAAATAATTTATCTCACACGCATGCCAAAAGTTGGTGAACCTGAAAAAGTAGTGGTGTTATTTAAAAATTCAAGGAACTCATTGGCCTCCTGTTCAGTCCCTTTCCATAGAATTACAATATCGTCCAAGAATCTGTTATATAACAGGGTATTGGACATAAATCGAGATGTGAAGATATAATTTACCTCCCAGTATACAAGTATCAAGTTGGCAAACACGGGAGCACACTTGGCTCCCATGTCCACTCCTGCAGTTTGTTGGTAAATTTTCCCTTCGTAGAGCAAAAAATTATTCTTAAGGACCAATTCCATTAGATCAACCAGCAAGTTAATCCTGTTCTTATTGCACGTTTTGCTGTTGACTAAGCTTTCTCTAAAGAAATCAAGGCCCTCCTCATGGGGTATGGTGGTAAATAAATTTATCACGTCTATGGTAAGAAATGTGAAGGGCTCAGATAAAGCAACACTCCTAAGTCTTTCTAAACAATGCCTTGAGTACCTTAAAATATGTTCAGATTCCCCCAAAACTATTTTGGTAAAGGAATCCACAAAAGCTGCGAATGGCTCAGTTTTAGACAAGACACAATCGGTCTAAAAAGGCAGTTGGAAATAGACTTGTGTGTCTTCAGTATGCTGAAAATTACCGGAATAACAGGATGTGGAACTGACAGATACTTGTGTTCTTCCTCATCTAACATACCCTGAAATAGTGCATCTAACAAAAATAAATCAATTTTCGAATAGGCCCTGTTAACCTCATTGATACTGGCCCGCATATAAGTAGACTGGTCGTTTAAAATTTCAGACATCCTGAAAGCATAGTCATACTGTGACATAATGACCATGCCCCCACCTTTGTCAGGTTTCATCAAACGTAACTCATAATTATTGGCTCCTGATGAGGAGTTGGCTTACCTGAAGGCTTTTGGGTCTCAACCCTCAGCCACTTGGATGAATCCACTTTTTGACGAGCTCATGGAATT
This sequence comes from Protopterus annectens, assembly GCF_019279795.1. Taxonomy (NCBI): domain Eukaryota; kingdom Metazoa; phylum Chordata; order Ceratodontiformes; family Protopteridae; genus Protopterus; species Protopterus annectens. The sequence goes on along the minus strand of NC_056729.1, from coordinate 1,644,111,945 downwards.
AGTTTGTCGAAAGGCATGGGAGTCTCTGGACACAATAGAACCTGTCCCTAGGAGGCCAAATAATTTCATAACATCCCCAGAAGACAAGACATTCCTCACAAAAGATGTAGCCATAGATGCTATGGTGGTGGCGGCAGCCACCAAACAGGAGTTATCAAAAATATTCACGTCTGTCAATCCTCCAAACAAAGAGTGGCATATGATGGACAGATTCATTAACTGGATGTTCTCTTCAGTGACCTTTACACTACGGTCCCTGAACTACCTCACTCATTTAACCAGGTTACAAAGAGATCTCCTGAAGGTACTTGGAGATGCTCTCCAGGGTTCTTTAGCTATGGCAGTGGCTGATAAAGTATCCTCCCTGCTCTCCACTCTCAATTCAGTACTCAACTCATCCATGAAGCTCATCTCTTATGCAGCCAATGGAGAGAGTAGGTCAGCAGGTTCAGGAATTGCCCTTAAGAGACATTCCTGGATGTTTTGTGCAATTTTGCAGAACCCTTCAAGTCATCCTTTGTAAACACCCCCTTCGATGGCTCGGCCTTGTTCAGGCCTAAAGTAAAAGACACTCTTAATTAGGTGTGAGCAGGAAGGAAAATCTCTCTCTGCCATTGGAGTCCATTTTTCCACACCTTCCAGACCTTATCCCAAAAGTCAAAAGGGTGGAAAACTGTGGCTTTGGAAATCCCAGAGATTTTCCAGGCACACATGGTAAGCCTTCCCCCAGAGGCAGAGGGGGAAGCAATAATAGAAGATGCAGGCCACATGGCAGAGGGACTCTTTCTTTGGGAAGCCCTTCCAGCGCTCCTAAAAGGAGGCCCATCTTTCCCCTCTGGAGGCACTCAGGGGCTGACTATCTTTGTACCCAGACACCTGGCTAAACATAACAAAGGACAAATTGGTACAAAAGATAATATCCAGAGGTTATTCCATACCCTTTTTTCTTCCTCCCCCATGTTTATCAAACATTCTGAATGTTCCAGCCAGTCGCAGGAAATTAGCAACAGTAGGAATTCAAAAGATGCTAAGGAAAAGAGTCATCCAACCCATCCCTGCAGACCAAATAGGATACAGAAATTACTCAAGTTTCTTTTTAGTTCCAAAGAAACCAGGGGACTGTAGACCAAATTTGGATCTCAGCAGACTAAACAAATCTGTAAAAAAGACAAATTGGTTACACTGCAGTCAATACTTTCCTTTTTGGGAAAAGACAACTGGATGTGCCCAATAGATCTCCAGGATCTGTACTACCACATAAAAATGGTCAGACAATCCAGGAATCATCTGCGCTTTTGGCTGGAAGCCAGTCATTTCAAATTTTGACCTCTGCCCTTTGGTCTCACTACAGCTCCCAGAGTGTTTACCAAATGCATGCCTGTAGCCATGGCTCAGCTGAGACGTTTAGGATTCCACATGTTTCCATATTTTGATGACTGGCTCCTAACTGCCACCACCAAGCATCTTTTCAGAAAAGCAAGAGATACCACAATCAAACTTTATTCTCACTTAGGGATCACAATCAATTACGAAAAATCTGCCTTACTGCCATCGCAACATATCGTCTTTACAGGCACAGATTTAGATACCACAACAATGCCAGTCAAACTACCAACAGAAAGAGTAAAAACCTTATGGTTGCAGGTTCTAGACCTACTTTGCAAAATATAGACACAAGCAAGGACAGTTTTGAAAGTACTAGGTACCATGGCAGCAGCGACAAATGTAATTCCTTTGGCGAGAATGCACATGTGAATTTTACAGTGGCTGCTCTTCACCCAGTGGTCCTTACAATAACTCCCATTGTCGCACCAGATTATGTTGACAGAATCCTGCAGAACAGATCTCCACTGGTGGCTTCATTCAGAACTGGGCATCGCAGGTTGATCCTTTATTCTTCCACAACCACTTGACACAGTGACCACGGATGCTTCCCAGATGGGGGGGGGGGTGGGGGCATTATCAGGAAAGAACACTCCAAGGCACTTGGCAGAATCATGACGCTCATTTGCATATTAACGTCCTAGAGATGAAGGTGGTGCTTCTTGCATTGCAAGCATTTCAGGACTTTCTTCTTCTGGGAATGGTTGCTATCCAGTCAGACAATATGACTAGCTAGTTGTCTTTACATACTTTAAAATCTTGTCTGACAACTGTGTTACTAATATTATAAATGACAAGAAACTATCTTAACTTGAAACATTTACTGTGCCAGGGAACCTTGTTGGCTAAGCTTACGTAGGCTCTTGGGCTTAAAGCCTAGTACCTACCTATGAACCTATATACTGTTGATAATCAATAGCTTGTTATTGTATTAAAGCCAACAACCTGTAATGTTGTTTACTGTTGCAGCAACTTTGTATCTCTGTTTATCATGTACATGATGTGGAGCTTTTCTCCCCGGGCATCGGCTGAAAAAGGACCTGTCTCCAGTCGGAATTTCCCAGTAAACAAATGTAAAATAAATAAAAATATGTCAGTGGTATGGTATATAAACAAACAAGGAGGATCCAAATCTTATCCCTTTGTTGAGAGGCCCTCAGAGTATGGCAATGGGTGACGTCCTCTCAATGTTTTCTGATAGCAATGCACATCCCAGGGAGATTCAACATGATAGCAGGCAAACTCAGCAGTGCAATACTAATGCCTCACAAGTGGTCCCTAAAACAAGATATAGCGGAAATGATTTTCTGAAAATGGAGCTGGCCTTGCTGTGATCTCTTTGACACAACCATAAACACCAAATGCAGAAGCTGCCTTGCCCTAATCCCTCCTCCGGAGGAATCCCCAAGGGATGCACTCATGCACGATTGGCCCCTGGGTCTCCTCTATGCCTTTCCTCCCTTCTCTCTGATACCAAAAGTACTACAGAAAGCCAGCACACTGGGAAGGACCCTAATACTTATAGCCCCTTATTAGCCTTGTAAAATTTGGCTCTCCTTCTTGGACCCTCACCTAAAGGAGGAGTCATGGATTCTGGACCCAGTGCCAGATCTCCTGTCTCATCCATCAGGAATGCTCCATCCATCCCTGCAAACCCTCAAGTTGACTGCTTGGCTGCTCCAGTTCCATAGCCAGGCTACCTAACCTTACAACTTCATTTCAACATATACTAATATCCTCTCATAAATCTTCTACCAGTAGACTATATCTCAGTAAATGGAAGAGGTTTTCTACTTGGGCTATAGAAAATCATATTCACCTATTTTCTGCCTCTATATCATCAATTCTAGAACTTTTGGCAAAACTTTTTGATGAGGGTGTAGCTGCGGCTACTATTCATGTCCATCTAGCAGCAATTTCAAATTTTCATTTTGAAGAAGAAGGTCCCAATGTTATGTTCCATCGGCTTTTTAAGGCATTCTTAAGAGGCACACATCTTTTAAGACCACCTATTGAACCACCTCTACCTCCATAGAATCTAAATTTGTTATTATCATGCATAATTCTACCCCCTTTGAACCTGCATCATCCTATGACTTAAAAATTATAACCTGGAAAACAGTTTTCTTAGTAGCTATCACTTCAGCGAGGTGAGTCTCAGAATTACAGGCATTATCTATTAAAACTCCATATATGCAGTTTCATAATGGCAGAGAGATGACAAACCCATCCTTTTTACCTAAAGTGTACTCAGAATCAAACATCAATCAGTCTATAGATTTGGTGGTGTTTTTTTTCCCAAATATGGCAATAAGGCAGAATATTTGTTACACCAACTTAATGTGCATAGACAGTTATGCTTATATTTACATAGGACAAAAGAGTTCAGAAACACCCAACAACTGTTTGTTTCATTCTCAGATTCCAAGAAAGGAACTGCTGTAACCAAAACAACTATTTCCAGATGGTTATCAAACTGTATCACTTTTATCTACCAGAATTTGGGTAAAAGTCTTCCAGATACGATAAAAGTTCATTCAACGAGAGCTGTTTCAACCTCCTCTGCCTTCCGTGCAAGATTACCAATTAATACTATTTGTGCAGCAGCAACATGGGCAAGGCCTCATACCTTTATCACTCATTACAAAGTGGATTTGGCCTCCGGGACAGGGCCTCCTTTGGATCCACTGTTCTAAAGAATGTACTCCCGTGAGCCACCCAAGAAAGATGGTGCTAGGGACGCATCAGTAATGAATGAAGGCAAGATAGCACATCATTACATAAAAAAGTTATGTACTGACCATAATGTTCCATGTGAGGTGTCCATCTTGCCTTCATTCTTCTACCCCCTTCCATTTGGCTCCTGGAGGAACGAGAGATTACAAATTGGCACCTAATGGTCTTTGACCCTATTTTTAGCTTACCAACTTACAGGAAACCTTTTTCTCCATATATATATATATATATATATATATATATATATATATTTTATATATGCATATTTATTACATATTAAGATTAGTATACCAGCAAACAAGATCTGGGGAATTCCCTACAGCATCATGGGATAGGGAGTGAGCCACAAGCTAGTCAAAGACCTCGAGCTTTAGTAAATGGCCAAGTCAGAATCCTGGATCGGTTCTGAACCCATTGGTAAATGAATGAAGGTGAGATGGACAGCTCACATGGAATGTTATGGCGAGTATATAACTTCTTTATATATATATATATATATATATATATATATATATATATATATATATATATATATATATATGTATATAAAATATGTTTTGTTTACTTGCATATTGCTTTTATTTTTTATTTACATTGTTTCCCATAAAAGTCTGACTAGGTCATGGAACAGCTTCTTTCAGGAGAGGCCCATGGAGAAAATCCCCAAGAAAGTGTAAACCCAAACAGTAACAGACATTCTATAAAACATTTTAAAGCATACAGTAATAGGCATTCCAAAATAATTTACAACATACAGCAATGTAAACCCTGTAGGTTTCTACAGTTACAGTACTGGGATAGATAAGGCTATACATAGTAAAACTAATTCAACACTACAGAAGTGATAAAAGATCTGTTAGTATTAATATTAGTATTAATATTATACAAAACACTGAGGAGAATAGTCATAATATATAGAATATATGCAAAAGGAGTTTTAGGCTGTGCTGAAAGAGAGGCTCGTAGTAGTAGAGTTTCATGGAAATGTTGGTGAATATGGTTGTTCTGGAAAAGACTAGCCACATGTGGTTCAGCAGTTGTTGAGCCACATTTTGAGAAAATGAATGTTCAGTTGCTTTTTAAAAGTAAAAGAGTTCTCAATTTGAGGAGTCAGGTTCCAGAGTTTTGGCCACATTAATGAAGCCGAGTGCATCTGCATGTGAGTTATGACACTTGTTTTTGTTGATGGGTAAGAAATTCATCTTGGGAGCATAGCTTTCTGGTGGAGGAGTACCAGCTGATTTGTGGTGCCAAGTCCAGGTATTTTGGTTGGCAGTAGTGAATAAGGTGTGGAAATGTTAGCTGGACATATTTGAAGTAATTGGGAAACTCCATTCAATTTATTTTTTGAGTACCATGTTGTGTAGGAACCATTTAGTTATTTTCAAGAAGGTACTTGTGTAACAGAGTGGGTACATCATTCCAGTATTTTTGATAGCAGGAGAGAATAACTGGAGGCTTGTAATTGCTTAATGCTGTTGAGATGCCTCCATTGTTTCCATATCCTAGGAATATTGGATTCACTGGGTTTAATTTCTCAATTTACTTTGGGTTTCTAATACCATGACAGGAATGGACCCCATTCTTAAGTCAAGGAATGATTAAGGTTCCTGAAATTAGTATTTTTTCAATCTTAGATGTTATCCAATAGTGTTATTTGTAGCACATGTAGTGTGCCCAGAAGTGACTCCTTCTGCAATTCATATGGAGTTAAATGTATCAGTAACATTTCCAGCTATAACCATAAATTCTTTTTCATAAGACACATTGCTCCTACTGCTGTTGGAAATGTCTGATAGCTTTCTTCCACATTGGCCTTGTTTCTGCTGCAAATCCTAGTATTTTTTGACTTTGTGTCTCTCTGTACGTAAGACACTGTAGTCACTGGGTGTAGCAAGTTCAATGATCAACGCTACTTTTGTCTTCTTTTCGTGGACTACTATATCTGGTTTTCTGGCATCTATTTTTTGAACTGTAGGTAATGGGTGATCCCATCTTATATAAACATCATCATTTTCTATGATGCTTTGTGGCTCATGTTTCCAATGCTTCTCATCTACATCAGTATTGTAATGTTTGCACAATCACCAGTGCAACAGTCTTGTCAGATTATTATGTCTTTTAGTATACATCCCTCTGCCATTAGTGTAGCATGCCCAGCACCAAGATGTGTGACTGTTTCCAGTTCTGTTTTATAGAACCTACATTTGTCTGCTTCTCCGGATTCACTTCATAACACTGAAAGCTCAAAACACTGAAAACACATATCATACATATACTGAGTTTAAACAACATAAATCATAGCACTTTCCACCAAGTGTAAGCAGGGTCTTCTATATTATGACGTTTTCTCATTTTTAGTGTTTTGAGTTTTCAGTGTTATGAAGTGAATCCACTTCTCCACATATTCAGTGCACTTTGTAAACCAACATGTACATAGTCCACTGTTCTGGGCTGATGATATTAACCTTTCGTTTTTTAGTTTAAATTCACCTCTCCTTAACCATTCCTGTATTTGTTCCTGATCAGCATGAGGCTGTTCTAAGAGTTTTCTATACTTGCAACTATATTTATGCTTTTCCACATTTCTTGCCTTCTCATCTGCTCCTTCACCTTATATTCTTTCTTTTGTTTTTGGCACATTCAGTTGCTGCCTGATTTTTATCTACTTCTGGTTTGATTTCCATTCCCCGTTGACACTGATATGCTTCTGCGAAACTAAGCACGGAAGTCATCTCAGACTTATTCTCCTCATGTTTCAAAACTTTCACTACATTTGGATCTGGTGAAGTCAGAAGATATGTATGCAGTCCTAAAATTGCAGATCTATACATGTTATCAGTTTTGAGGATGCCCATACCTTCTTCAGAATGAGGTATATATAATTTTGCTATACATTTATTTTATATATCATTTGATAAGCATGAAGCATATTATTTATTCATTCCTCAACAGATGGGTTCAGATCTGATCTGTCAGATCCAAATCAGCTGTTGCTAAACGTCATGGCAATCAGGAACCCTCAAGCTTTACCCTTACCCATAATGCACCAATCCCAAATTCCTCAGGTCTTGTTTGCCACTCTAGTGAAAAGACATGGTCTGCTGCTACTCTTTAGCTTTGTACAGATAAGTAACAGTTATTTTCTTATATTCTTATTTCCTTACTGCTATCCATGTTATCTTAAATCTTACCCTACTTCCATTTTCATCTATTTAATAATCCATGTCTGATTTTTTTCCCTTGTTTTGTACTTGTGCATTTTTCAGACACTATCATTAGTATCTTTTATTCTACCTAGGTAGTTCTTCTTACAATTGCTGGCATTTTTCTCCTTTTTTCCTTCTGCTTGCAAATATAAAAAAATGTCTTTCCCCTTCTTGTGTTTAGAACCCTGTATAAAATCTCTAAACATGTCAGAAAAGCCAGCAAGATTTAAAAAAATGTATAAAGTATGGGCACAAATCGCCTCTCTCAGATCACACTTTATGTGTTTATTGTTTGGGCCCTCTTCACCTGCAAGAAGACTGCTCCATTGTCGTTGCTTCAATCCACAAGCTTTAGTAGAATGATAAAATAATCGCATTTTGAAAGGCCTTCTTCCCTCCTCCTTTGGAGAAGCTATTTCTGACAATACTACTTAAAAAATTAAGTCAAAGAAATCCTCTTCTCCAAGGCCTTCATCGTCATCTTCTACCTCAGATTCATCAAAGAAAAGATCAACAAATGATCTGATCTCAACCCCAGAGCACATAAAATCAAAACTTCATGATGCTATGTCAGCTACAGATCCAAAGGCCTGAACTCCACCTGATCCGACTGTTTCGGATCAGTCTATTTCCAAACAAAATCCAACAAGTTCTAAAATATTTGATCCTAAGTTGTCAGATCTGGTATCACCAAAAAATGGTGTTTGAACCTTTACCTAGAGTAAAGTACTCTCCCTCCCCAGACCCTGTCCTAGATAAAGTTCCTTCTCTACTTTTGGAGCATCCCAGGTCTCCATCTATCTTTTGTGGTCAGTCTTCCAGGAGCCTATCTGAGGAAGACATGGAGGGACTGGTGAAGAAGATCCTCAGTGCAGGGATAGATTGGAGTTTCCTTGGCTCCTACTGCTCCAGGTCAGAAGATCTGAATGTGTTCAACTCCCCATTTACAGGTCCCTCCTCTGACTACCACTGTAGCATTGGAGTCCTTGGATCTGAGTTGTCTGGGACCATCAGTTTCAGATCTTAGGAAATGCGTATTCTCTGATCTGAAGTCATCCCTGAGAGCTTCAGTTCCTTTAGATCCAGAGAGCTCCCAGAGCCATAGTCTGCCTGTTGCATCCAGGCTGTTGCATTCAACTCTGAGATTTTGGAGCCATCTCTACATCTCAGAACCTCTGCACTGGACAGTTCAGCTCTGCTTTCCACCTTGGAGGTCTTGTCCTCAAGGTGAGAGGGGGCAAGGATCCAGAAATGTTTCTTTTCAGATCCGATATCTGTTCCTTCTTTGGGCTGCTCAGCCTTTGAGGCTGCAGAGAGTGCCTTTTCTGCACCAGCAGTTCTGACAGGACCTTCCCCTTGTATCTGAAGTCTTCCATGATTACCCAGCACTCAGAGCATCACCACCTCATTCCACTGGGACAGCCAGGACAAACGCCTCAGACTCTGCTCAGGAAATTGTAATTTCCTCTTCAAATACCACCCCAGAACGTCCCACTGCAGAGGTCCACAGAAAGTGGACATGCAGGAGGAAGCACATCCTCAAAATTCTTAAACAGAGAGGTGACTGGATGCCCAGTAACCCAACGACTGAAGAATCTGTTCTCCTGGAGTCCTTTGGTACTAGACTTTCTATCTCCTGGGTGACTCCATTGGCCAATGAGCTCAATGAGATGCTCTCTCAGCGAGCTTAGAAGGATCCAGATGCTATAAAACCCATCCCTTGGAGACGAGATAGGATTATGGCACCGCCCATGGACAGGCAGTTCTGGAGTAAAGGAGTTTCTGTTGATGCCATGGTCATTGCTGTGGTCACCAAAAAAGGAACTAGCTGAAGAATGTTCCACTGTACAGGGAGTCACAGGCGATGGACAGATTTGGGAAGCATGTATACACTTCATCCACTTTTGCACTGAGGTCTCTCAACTACTTGGCACATTTTACAACATTTTAACATTACAAAGGGATCTGATTAAGGAGTTATCAAATACCCTTTTGGCTGCTGTTTCTGATGAAGTTCAGGCCTCCGTGACTTCCCAGTTATCTACCCTTTAGTCAATATACAGTTCTTCCATGAGTTTGATCTTGAATGTAGCAGAGGAAAACTCAAGAGCAGCAGGAGCTGGCATTTCCATAAAGAGACATGCCTGGGATGCACCTTTGTGAGTTTATGGAGCCTTTTAAGTCCTCTTTCGTCAATGCCTTTTTTGACCGAACATCTGTATTTGGCCCCAAGGTTAAGCACACTCTATCCAGGTGTGAGAAGGATGGAAAGAACCTGTCTGCCATGGCCATGCATTTTTCAACACCTCAACAAACCTTTTCCAGGAATAAATGAGGACATCAGAAAATGTGGTTCAAAAGCTGGTAGGGTTTGTCAAAGAATGAATCTCTGAAACCATAGTTATGCAAGACACTTCTGCCACATGGATGGTAGTGTCCATTTTGAGGTCCCTTCTCTGTCTCTGGGGGATCCTCATCCACGTGTGTCCTGGAAAGGACCCAAAGGGGGGGGACAGTCATCTTTAATTCAGAGAACTGCCCTTTGGTCTCACTGCAGCCCCCAGTGTGTTTACCAAGTACATGGTAGTAATAGCAGCTCACCACAGACTGCATGGATTCTGAAGGTTTCCATATCTAGATGACAGGCTCATTACCTCTATGACCAGGCATCAACTTATATGTGCAAGTGACCAGGCTTCCAGACTTGCTCTTATCTGGGGCTAACCATAAACTACGACAAATCTCATCTGGAACCCACTCAGAGTTTAGAGGTTATAAGAGCAATTCTCAATACAAAGACAACCATCGCTTCCCTTCCATTATTGAGGGTTCACACTATCAGACTATCAAAAAGATAATCTGCAGCACCTCAATTTCAGCTTGATTGGTCCTTCAAGCTCTGGGATCGATGACTGACTTTTTATTAACCTATGTCATACAAGATAAGAATCACCAACCTTTGCAAGAGAGAGATCTAAAATGGTGGATTCATCCAGATCAGGTTCTACTAGGTTGTCCATTCATTCCTCCTCAACCCAAGGCCATATTGACTATGAGCACTTCCCAGCTAGGGTGGGAAGGGCATTATCTGGGGAAGACAGTCCAAGGCACCTGGACCCTGAGGAGGCCAAATTGCAGTTAAATGTTCTAGAGAAGAGAACAGTGCTCATTGCATTGCAGACATTTCAGAGTGCTCTCTCTTTGGGGACATTTGCAGTAAAGTCAGACAGTGTGTCAATCATATGGTACATCAGCAATCAGGGAGGAACCAAATCATGCACTCTGCATTGATAAACTCTCAGATTGTGCCAGTGGGTAATCTCTTCCAAACGCTTTCTCTTAGCAATGCACATACCAGGAAAATCCAATGTGACAGGAGACAAATTCAGCAGGAGCATTCTTCTACCTCATGAATGGTAGCTCAACAAGAAAATTGCAGACAAATTTTTCCATCAGTGGGGACAGCCTTGCTGTGATATATTTACTCCCCCCCCTAAAGAACAAGTGCAACAGCTACTTTGCCCTGATTCCCCCACCCGAGGGGGAATCTCCGAGGGATGCTCTACTTCACAGTTGCCTCCCCCCCCAATCTCCTGTATGCATATCCTCCCATTCCTTTAATTTCCAAATTCCTGCAGAAAGCCTTCAGGCTGAAGAACAAAGTCATCCTCATTGCTCCATATTGGCCTCAATAGATTTGTTTTCCCTTTCATGGCATCATCTGATTCAGCCAGAATAATTTCTGGATCTAATTCTGGACCTTTGTCTCACCCGACAGACATGATACACCTAGATTTAGCAAACCTCAGGATGACTGCCTGGCTTCAACAATTCCACTGATAGCCAAACAGCCAATGCTGCCTTCCCTGTCCATCATATTTTGACGTCTGCCCATAAACCTTCCACCAGGAAACTATTCTCCAGCAAATGGAAAAGGTTTGTTTTTTGGGCTCAAAAATGTAACATTGAACCTTTTACAGCTCCCATACATAATATATTGATTTTTTTATCATATCTCTTCAATGAAGGAACTAGTTCTTCCACAATTAGAGTTCAGTTATGATGGTGAAGTCTGCAGTGGGAGTGGCAGATCCATTTAAGGTGGAGGTGGGATTACATCAAGGATCAGCGCTGAGCCCTTTCTTATTTGCAGTGGTGATGGACAGGTTGACAGACGAGATCAGGCAGGAGGCCCCATGGACAATGATGTTTGCAGATGATATTGTGATCTGTAGTGAGAGTAGGGACCAGGTTAAGGAGATCCTGGAGAGGTGGAGATATGCTCTAGAGAGGAGAGAAATGAAGGTCAGCAGGACTAAGACAGAATATGTGTGTGTGAATGAGAGGGAGGATAGAGGAATGGTGAGGATGCAGGGAGTAGAGTTGGCGAAGGTGGATGAGTTTAAGTACTTGGGATCAACAGTTCAGAGTAATGGTGAGTGTGGAAGAGAGGTGAAGAAGATAGTACAGGCAGGGTGGAATGGGTGGAGAAGTGTGTCAGGAGTGATTTGAGACAGACGGGTACCAGTAAGAGTGAAAGGGAAGGTCTACAAGAGGGTAGTGAGACCAGGTATGTTATATGGGTTGGAGATGGTGGCATTGACAAAAAGGCAGGAGTCAGAGCTGGAAGTGGCAGAGTTAAAGATGTTAAAATTTGCACTGGGTGTGACAAGGAATGACAGGATTAGGAATCAGTATATTAGAGGGCTAGCTCAGGTTGGACACTTTGGAGACAAAGTCAGAGGGACGAGATTGCGTTTGTTTGGACGTGCTGAGGAGGGATGATGGGTATATTGAGAAAAGGATGCTAAGGATGGAGCTGCCAGGTAAGAGGAAAAGAGGAAGACCTAAGATAAGGTTAATGGACGTGGAGAGAGAGGACATGCAGGTGGTTGGTGTGACAGAACAATATGCTGAGGACAGGACAAAATGGAAACAGATGATCCACTGTGGTGACCCCTAATGGGAACAGCTGAAAGAGAAGACAAATTAGATCTGGTCTCCAGAGGAAGAGCTTCTTTTGGTTCTGTGGTGCTCAGGAACATCCTTCCTTGAGTCCACCCTGGGAATTAGGTAGCTGGGGACTCTGCCCCATCTGTTGGGGAATGAATGAACATTGACAATATGATAAAGAAGTTATGTACTCACCATAACACTGCATCTGTGTTATCAGTTTTCATTCTTCCTCATCTCCCCTCCTACCAACCCCCATCCTTCAGACTCTTGGATGAATGAGTATCAGCCAGTCTATGTGTTTTGGTATTTACATATACAAGACCTCAGATGTAGCTTGTCCATAATAATAATGATAATACATTTCATATTTCACTTTCCTAAGCAGCAAACAAGATTTGAGGTAATTGGGGTTGCTGCATTATGGGTAAGGGTGAAGGTCAAGAGTTACTGGCTGCCATGGGCTTTAGCAACGGCAGAGTCAGATCCAATGGATCAGATTTGAAACTATCTGTTGAGGAAGAATGAAAATGGACAACACAGATGGAATTTTATGGTGACTACATCACTTCTTTTTTTTTTCTTGTTTTTATGTCCAACTGATCCAATATCTTTTGGAGCCAGTCAATCATCCCAAAATAGTAAGTTAAAATCGGAAGAGCAGCTGTTTTTAGTATTCATTTTCATCTTCTAAAATATTCCTTACTGAGTTTTGTTCTCCTTTGTTCAGGCTTTATTGTTGATCATTCATCAATTCCTAAATATTTATACACTCCCTCCTCCTACTAAAGTTATTTTATATCATATTCCTGTCCAAGACTGATGTTTTCTTGGTACTGCAGTTTTCCTGCTTTAAATGTTGCTTTTGCACATTTACCAAGACCAAATGACATTCTTATATCACCTAAGAAAGTTTTGAACACTTCCAGTTTTGCTTTCAATTCCTCATCTGATGAACTATACAGTTTTAAATCATCCGCAAAAAGAAGATGAGAAGTCTTTACACTTTATTGTTTTCTGGAAGCCAACTTGTAACCATGACCTAATCTGTTAATTAGACCACTTAATAGGTTAAGGGCAAGACAAAAGAGCAGCGGTGACAAAGAGTCACCCTGGAATATTCCCTTTTGAATTTTGATCCATCTGTTTTACTTCTTCTATCCATTCAGCATCTTTATTATGTTTCACAGGGTCTTCATAGATATTTCTTCAAAACATGTCTATTTCTCCTTTTTTTGGTGGTGTTTCTTTTAATGTTGCTTTGTTTTCCAATTCACTATAAAACGTTTAGGACCATCAACAAATTGCTTATGTTCTACTCTTAGTTTCATGGATTAGTACTAGGCTAACTGCCCTTGCAAGACATTTTAAGCATAGCCAATTATCCCCTGTGAGATTTAAACCCTGTATCTTGTGTTTGTAAGGCAAACACCTTAACCATTAGGCCACCCTCCCAACTCCTAATAAAATAGACAGCCTCTGCAAGGCTCAAACCCAGGACCCTACACACCATAGACAAAGTGACTTACCACTAAGCCATGCCAAATATATGTTTATATTTCCTTCCTTTATATTTATCTGCATATCTTCTATGTTTTTCTGCCTGTGCTGATATCTTTAGTTTATTATTTGCAATAGTGTATGACAGATCCTGATCTTTTTTAATATTGTGCATAGCTTATATCACATCTATCTTTCGAAGTATTTTTGTTGATCTGTTCCCTCTTCTATACTCTTATAACCGAAACACTTCTTGTCTTGTTTTATATTTTTCTCTACTCAAGGCTTCCATGATGGTATTTGATTTCTTCCCTTATAGTCCTGTATTTTGTGATAAGACTGTATCTGTTATTAATTTTGCAGCACAGTAATATATCCTATTTACTTCTGTTATATAATATGAATTTATTGAACCCGCGGTATGATTTAATTTTATTACGTTCATAAAAAATATAGACCCACGGTAGTGGTTCTGCGGTAGCGTTGTCGCCTCACAGCAAGACGTTGTCCCGTTCGATTCTCAGCTAGAGCGTCTTCTGTGTGGAGGCATACGTGAATGGGCGTGCCTTCGTTGAAGGTTGTGCGTCAGGGCTGGTAACTCAGCACGTAAAAATCCACTACCAAACATTAGAGGACCGGAGTTCCGCTGTGGCGACCCTTAACCGGGATAAGCCGAAAGACACAACAACAACAACAACAAGTCTTAATTGCTCAGTTCATTTGTTTTCTCTGACTTCTAACATTTTGGGTCTTATTGACTTTCTGAAATCTATTCCTTTTATTGATCTTAATAAGTCTATCTAGCTCAAATAAATCAAGCAACTCTTCTCTTAGATTATTTTCTTCTAAAACGAGGGCAAATTCATTTCTTTCCATTTCCTGTGGGCATTCTACAGAAAGTTCATCCTGTCCTGTCCTGCATTATCTATTGCTTTTCATACAGGACATCACTGACCTCACACTCCACAACATTGGTTGCATCACAATTGTCACTGTTTCCTGCTCCTTCCCTTCCTGTACAACTCCAACTGAACCTTTGTTCTGGTTTTCTGCTAAAGGTTCCAGAGTATCTTCATGTGACAAGTGATCAGATGCTTCCCCTTCCACCTGTTTCTCCTCAGTTTAAGGACTCCTTGTTACATCATGCACCAGAGTGAGATTTTCCGCACTAAATCCTTCACATTACAGATAATCCATAACTTCATTTTAAATTTGTTTAACTTCTTCATCGCTAATCCTGCTTTCTGCTTCCCCCCCCCCTTTGTTTTAGTATTTTTTTGTATTGTAAAATTTTCCATACCTGGATGCCTTTGCCTCTGTTTATATTCAAATGTCTTTGGTGCTGCTTTTTTTTCTCTTGATTAGTTTATCTTTCTTCTTTGCATAAATATTGTAACATATTAAATCTCTTTTTCTTTCCCATGTCCATGTCTCCCAATCCATCTGTTTCTCCTTACTTAAGGCCTCATTGTTCCATCATACTGTGACATAACCTGCATTAACACTTTCTACACTAAATCCTTCAGTTTACAGGTATTCTATAACGTCAGCTTCTGTTTGTTTAACTTCTACTTTTCTAATCTTCAGTTCTATTCTCCACCTTTGTTTTCTTATTTTTGTACTTCAAAATGTTTCATATCCGCATACCTTTGCCTGTATTTCTCTTCAATATGAAAACAGAAGCACCAAGGATATTTGCTTAGTTTTGCTTTCTCTTTGCATAAATATTGCACCATATTAAATCTTTCTGTTTCGCGTGTCCATATTTCTTCTTTAGATGTCTCCTGCTTCTTCTGTTTCTCCTTACTTGGGGGACTCATTGTTCCCTCATGCTGTGATATAACCTGTGTTAGACTTTCTACACTAAATCCTTCATTTTCCATAAATGCAGCTTCTATTTGTTTAACTTCTACTTTACTAATCTTCTGTTATACATTCCCTCATTTTGATATTATTTTTTTATTGTGAAATTGTCCATATCTGGGTGCCTTTGCCTGTATTTTTCTTCAAATATCTTTGGAGCTGCTTTTTTATTGATGAGATTGGCTTTCTCCTTTGCATAAATATTACACCACATCAGGTATCTCTTTCTTTCCCATGTCCATGTTTCTTTTTTATACCTTTCAAAAATCTCTAGGTTTTGAGCTCTATATTTTCACACTTCTGCCATTGTTTCTTTTCCCAAATGACCCAGAGTTTCTTGATCTATATAATGCTTTTCATAGACCTGTTGTATTAATGCAACTTTGCATTTGAGGCTTCTGACAGCTTTTCCATGCAAATATTTTTCTTTCCTCTAATTTCTCTCTTAATCTTTTTGAACATCATCTATCTGGAAATTCTGGATTTCTTGTTTAATAGTAATAATACATACTTTCTTTGTTATCCTCAGTAGTGCACTCTATCATCTTTACAGCTTTTTTTAGCCTTTCAGTTTTTGTGTTTTTTGTGGGCTACTACTTCCTTCTACAATGGGGAGCCCTCTCAAAATAGTGACTAGAGGTTGGTGGTCTGTTTTGATCTGGATAGGTTTACTATAAACATAATCATGAATCTTCGAACATGCAAACACAATTGCCAAAAGCTCTTTCTCAATCTGAGCAAACTGCATTTCAGTTTGGGTAAGAGTTCTCGTTGCATAGGCAATAGGTTGAGCCTGTTGTAAAATGACTGCACCTAAACCAAATTTTGAAGCATTACATGAAAAAGTAACTGGCTTGTGAGCATCATAGTATCTGAGAGTTGGTAGACTGGCAATTCTCTGTTTCAGAACATCAAATGCTCTTTGGTGCTGTTCTAACCAAGACCAGGATACATCTTTACTTGTCAGCTCTCTGAGTGGTGCTGAAAGTTGACTCAAGTTGGGAATGAACTTGCCTAGATAGTTAACTATGCCAAGAAAACTTTGCAGAGCTTGAACATTGTCAAGAGCTGGCATCTTGAGGATGGCTGTTTGCTTAGAAGGGTCTAGTCATAGGCCTGATCTGGTAAATAAATGACCAACACAAGAAACCTCTTGTAGCCTGAATTTGCATTTCTGTGGATTGAACTTAAGATTCACTTGGCGTACTCTTTCCAGAACTTTTCTGATGTTTCTGTCATGCGCAGCTTCATCATTACCTCCTACTAGTGTGGCATATACTATAATAGCACATGGATAACCAGAAAAAAATTGTTCCGTTGCACGTTGAAAGACTTGACTGGCAGAATTTATCCCAAATGGCATTCTCAAAAATCTGTACCTTCCAAACAGAGTACTGAACATAGTGAGCAATGAGGATTTCTTGTTAAGCTGAATTTGACAAAATTAACTCTTTGCATCTAAGACAAAAAAACAGTGGCATTTGGCATCAGAGCCACAACTTCTTTGACTGCATGCATTGGATGATGAGGTCTTTCTAGAGTTTTGTTCAAATCTTGTGGATGAATACATATTCTGATGTCATCTGAGCTTTTCTTATGATCTACCAACATGGAAGATACCAATTCAGTTGGTGTAGACAAACCAAATGTAGAAATTCCACCTTGTCACACCATTTTATTTAATTTGGCTTTGACTCTGTCCTGCATTGCTACTGGAACTTTTTGGGATGGCCTGATAACTGGACTGACATCTGGGTCTAACTTCATGGAGTACACAACTGGAAGCTTCCATTGTTTGTCTTCAAAAAGATCAGCATAAGTAGAAAAAATATGTTGGGCAAAATTTGAGTAGTGGTCTTTGAAGCTAACTTGATGGACTTCATTTTAAATGAAAGCAGTCCCATTTTCAAACTGCCTCTGAGCCCCAGTAATGACTGGACGTGCTTCCTGACCACATAAAATAACAAGTTGTAACTTTTCCCTGCAGAGTAACATGAATGCACTACTGAGCCTTCAAACTGAATTTCTTCACCACCATAAGCAAGAAGCTTTCCACACTTTCCAAAATCAAGCCTCTCACCATGACACACTCTAGCAAATGTCTCTGCTGACATAACATTATACCTGGAACCTGTGTCAACCTTGAGCTCTATGATCTTGCATTTATCTGAACAGTACAAAATACTTCATTCTTTGCCCATAAATCTACTGCATTAACTGTTTCTTTAAGCACTGACTCACCATTGACATAAAAAGTAGGGTCGCAGCTTTCTAATTGATCAACTCAATTCTTGAAATGTTTGCTTTTAATAAAAGAATGTGTGCCTTTTGATTTACAAAACCTCTTGAAGTGATTCCACTTATTGCATTTATGGCATTGCTGACTAAAAGCTAAACATTTTTCCTTTTAGATTCATGATTTCCACCACAGTTATGACAGTTGAGAATGAAACTAGGTTGGGGCCCATGCTTTGAATTTGCTGACTCACTCTTATGCTTCAGTTTGACTGTGCAAACTTTGGAACTTGTTGGGAAGCTGGGTTTACCAGTGGATGTTGCAGGGGCTACAGCTGCTGCCATGTGCTTGGGCCTGTTTCATTTAACCATGTGCTGCATACTATCAACGCGAGCTCTATAAGTTACTGGAAGCATGCATCTCTCATTTGTAACCATATATGTTTGCTTATCTCTAAGCTCATATATCTGACAAATCTCAATGGTCTTATTCAAAGTTAAACCACTGTCACGAAGCAAAATCTTTCTCATAACATCATCTTTAATACCACATACATCTGTCTTTTATCAATTCATCCCTTAAATGACCAAATCTGCACATTTTAGCCTTATTCCTCAAAACAGTTATATATGCTGTAGAGATTAAGTAACTTTCCATTGTAACATTTGCCTGGGGGTTGCACATTTCTTTGAATTTATGCTTCAAGCACTCAGGGTCCTCCCTTGACTCAGCCCGTACAAAAATGTGACAGTTTTCCCCCTCTCTCGCAGAGACAGCAGGTGCATACACAAATGAACATTCCCTTTCAATGACTTCTGACCCAGCTAAATTAAGTAGAATAAATGCTTTTGTATGGTCATCTTTTTCAGAAAATGCAGCCTGTATGAAAATGCCATACTCTTGTTCAAACACTCTCCAGTTATCTGCAATATTATGGTCAAACACAGTTGCACTGGGTTTCCGAAACCTGATGCCATGTCAACAAAGTATCCACAAACATACTGAAAATATGGCCCTTGGGATTATGTGCAAACAAGCTCACAGCCAGCTTGTAATAACATTCAAATGCACAATAAACTCTTCAAAAATACTGTAATTTGCGAAATATGATCTGAAATGGCTGCATCTTGTG
The DNA here is from genome assembly GCF_019279795.1 of Protopterus annectens. NCBI lineage: Eukaryota > Metazoa > Chordata > Ceratodontiformes > Protopteridae > Protopterus > Protopterus annectens. The sequence continues at coordinate 1,644,092,933 of NC_056729.1, read as the reverse complement.
AAATAACTTTACTGTAATACTGCATAAACATGCAAACACCTCATACACTTCTGATAACTTGGCTATATTTAATATGAAAAATACATGCTTAACAAAACTCTAGTTGTTTCCCCTTATTTTATTTGTTTTATGCAATTTGGACTTTATGTCAAACATTTTCTGCAGTAATTTTAATATTTTTTATCAATATCAAACATAGTTTATTTAAATAACTTTTAAAGCATTCTGTATGCTTTGTTTAATATTTTCCAAATAAGAAATTATTTGAGCAAGTTTTAACATATGAAATTCATTTCTAACCTGTTTTGCGAATTATACATGCAGTAGGGATGATCCATTCCTGTATATTCCTCCAATACCAACCGGGTGCCTCTTGGACTTAAACTGGAGAAACTGGAACTCTTTCTGGCAACAAATCATTTTGGCCATGCTTCTTCTAACACCATGTCCTTCTAGACATGCCACTTCTGCCACCATGTCAGTCATTCCTCTCTAACACAGATGAAGAAGAGGCGGGGTAGTTCATTTAGATGCTTTATTACATAGAAACACATCAGGATGGATAGCAATATCATTAAATATAAGCAAACTGATTAGCAGATCTCAACATCTCAACGGCTTACTACAAAATAGTAGTCAGGCTCACACGTGCTCAGTATTTATACAGTTGTGCAAGCCTTTGGATAGCTTCTTAAAGGTACATACACACACATTGATCTACAGAATGGTTAGGAAGATATTGTTAAAAGTTTCAATTGCTTTGTCTAAAGGAAGGTACTTTAGTGGATGCCAATTACAATGCTGTAGGGTGGATATGAAACGTTATTTATTTATTAATTAATTTACGAATTACCATTTGATAACTAGATAGGTTGACTGGTTAACAGACACCAGCCATGACCTCGGCGCATAAGGGCAACAGTTTAGTACCTTAAAAATGTATGCTTGCTTATGTTGTAAGTGATGGTTTATTAAAGATGTTTCTTGTTTAAAAAAAGGGGCAGGCATTGAATAATTTATGTAATATCATATGTCAACATCATATCCCAGATCTCGAACTGGGCTCTGAATTTAACTCATTTTTCATTGACACTATTACTACCCTCACCAAGACATTTCCCAATAATAACCCAACTGCTCTACACTCTCCCCCTTCTAACTCACCTCATCTGTTTGAACTCAAACCCATCTCCACTAACTTTAGAAAAAAACTTTTGTCCAAACTTAAACCTTGTCTAACTCTCCTGACAATATTCCCTCTTCCTTCCTAAAATGTGCTGCTAATGGCATTGCACTCCCAATCAGCATCATTATCAACCGATCCATAAAAGAATCATATGTCCCCAAACTCTGGTGCTCAGCTTATATTCTTCCTCTTCATAAAGGAGGCAAAAATACCAGCATCTCAAACGTTCGCCCCATTGCTTTGCTCTCACCAATCTCCAAAATCCTAGAAAAATGCATCCACCTCCAACTTATGCCTTTCCTGACCCAAAACAATCTTCTCACTCCTACCAAGTATGGCTTCCGTCCAGGCCATAGCACAATAACTGCTCTACTCTCTTTCCTAGAAACTGTCAATCAAGCCCAAGATTCAGGCCACTTAGTTTCTACTGTTTTACTCGATCTGTCTAAAGCCTTTGATACTGTTTCCCACAAGCACCTTCTCTGTCATCTCTCAAACCTTAATCTCTCACATAATACTTTATCCTGGTTCTCCAGCTATCCATCAGACAGATCACAGGCAGTCAAATGGAAGAACTCCATCTCTTCCTTCCTACCTACCCCAACTGGTGTACCACAGGGATCCGTACTTGGGCCAATGCTTTTTAACATCTTCATCAATAACTTTCACACTGCTATTCCTGATGCTAAAATCATTCAATATGCAGATGATTCAACCTTAGTCTGCTCTGCCTCAAACTTCTCTGAATTGCTGACTAAAACCCAAACTGCCTTCTCAACAACTGAAAATTGGATGCACCAAAACCACCTCTCTCGTAATGCAAATAAATCAAAGATTCTACTATTCCCTCCCACAACGACCCTCTCCTACGATAAAAACAACTTCAAAGTCTATAGTCAAACCAACTCACCTATAGAAGTAGTCCCCTCTGCCAAACTATTTGGCATTACTGTAGATGAACACCTCAAGTTTGATATTCATATTCAACAAAATATTAAGAAAACCCACCCAAAGCTAGGTTTGCTGTATAGGAATAATCACTTTCTCTCCAACTCTACCAGGCAAACTCTGGCCTCGACTTATCTTCTTCCTTCCTTATTATACGGAGCCCCTCTCCTAACCAACCTGTCCTCCTCTATCACCTCCAAACTAGAAAAATGCTACAACAAAATCTCTAAATTTGCTTCTAAGTCTAAAAATACCACCCATCACTGCCTAAATCTACAAACCCTGATTGGCTTGAACTCCCAAACTACCTAGACTATCTCCAACTCACTACTGCATATAGACTCATATTTCACCCAACAAAATGTCCGCTCTAACTAACATCCTTCCCCCTTATACACCCAACAGAGCTCTCAGGTCTGAAAATCAGAGCTTAATTACTGTCCATAAACCTAAACGTCCTGCTGGCCAACTTCTATCTTTGTCACTAGACAAAAAATGGAATTCCCTTCCCAGTTTGGGTTTGTGAAGGGCCGATCTTGTCTCCTGAATCTGATTGACTTCTTCAAATCAGTCTCCAGAGCTGTTGATGAGGGTAAGGCAGTCCACACAGCCTATCTGGACCTCACCAAGGCCTTTGACACCATCCCCCACTCTGGAATCATAAATAAACTTACTAAGCTGGGCATAAATCCCTACGTCACTCGATGGGTTGCTAACTGGCTTACTGACAGAACCCAGACAGTAAAAGTAGCCGACTCCAAATCCAGCTCCAGACAAGTGACAAGTGGAATACCTCAGGGTTCAATCCTGGGACCACTCTTGTTTGGCATCTACTTCTCTGAAGTACAGGCCAACACTAAGGGACTTTGGCTAACAAAGTTTGCAGATGACTGCAAACTGGGAGCCATTACTGAATCCCCAAATGACGTGGATATTCTACAAAAGGGCCTTACGGAAACAGATGCCTGGTGCCAGAGCCATGGGCTCAAGCTTAATGCCAAGAAATGTATAGTTATCCCCTTTGGAAAAAAACATGTACTCATGAATTGCCACATAGGTGGCAGGACACTAAACATCGAAAGTGTGTTGAGAGACTTAGGGACACAGGTGGACAGTGGTCCCACTTTCGATAACCACATTGCCACAACAGTCAGGAAATCCTTCTATGTGGCACACCTCATCACTAAGGGCTTTTCATCCAGAAAAAAGGAGGTCATTGTCCCACTGTACTCATCCCTCATTAGACCCATTATAGAGTATAATGCCCCATTTGGTATGTACCTCACAAGACATCTGCAACAGCTTGAAAGGCCACAGAAATACCTAACTAAAAGAATCACAGGCCTAAAGCAGATGCCATATGCTGACAGTCTAAAAAAACTCCAGCTATACTCTGTGGCATATCGTCTACTCAGAGGCGATCTCTGCTTAACATACAAGCCCATGTCAAACCCTGAGCTGTTGGACATGCTCCACTTAAAGAAATCCCAATCTCTCAGAGCCACACGCTCCAGGGATCTAAACCTTGTCACCACAATGAACAAAACATGCTGGAGGGATAGGTTCCTGACCCAGAGACTCCCCATATTCTGGAATAGACTGCCCATACATATCAAGCAGAGCGCCTCTTTGGCCCTCTTCAAAAGGAACCTTGATGATTGGATGGGAGATAGGAAATTCACCCCGGGGATCATGTCAGTCGCCCTGCTAGACAGGGGCCTGGAGAAGTAAATATTGTGGGAAGAAATATCCAGGGAATTGTTATGGCTAGGCTTGCATAGGCCCTAGGGCCGATAGCCTAGTACCAACCTATAAACATATGAACCTGTCCACTAAATGGAAATGTACCTGCCTTCACCCAACCTAATCCAAGGGGGTTCTCGTTCTGGTTCCCATGCTCTACATCTCTCATAGTTATCTTCCTATGAGCCTATCTAAGCTCTCAACAATTTCTATAGCTTCTCTCTAAGCTCTCACCTCCTACAGCTACCCTCACACAGCCCAACCGTGTAAACATTGTAAATAGCATTCTACTGTTGATGTGTGTATGTAAAGCATATTTACATTTTCTTAAAAAGGTTTGTATGTAAACTGTTTCCACACATAACCCATATCTGTTTTCCTCAAATGAAACTGTGTGATCCCTACCTTCAAGCTTAATGAATTTGTTAGTATGATATTGAATGCATTTATGAGTAACTATTCTACATAAGATCTTTAATATTAACTATCATTTGCATCTAAACTGTATAATGCATCTTGGAGCTTTTCTCCCCGGGCCTCCACTGAAAATGGGTCACTTCAGCCCAGTGGACTTCCCCGGTAATCAAATTGCAAATAAATAAATAAAATAAATAAATTGCAAATAAATAAATACCAACATCATGTCACCATCTATCTAAACCACACAGATTCATCTCATGTCATAAACTCTCCAACTTCAACCCAGAAACATTTAATACTTTCCTCTCTAGAATTAATTTGAACTTCCTAACCCAGCTCCCACTGGATGAAGCAGTCCAATCCTTCAATTCAACTTTCCTTAACATCTTAAACTCACTTGTCCCACTCTGGAAAGTATGGACAAAAACTAATATATTCCCCTGGCTATCTAAAATTACTCATTCCTTTATGAAAACCAGAGATAAGGCTTGGAAAACATGGATACAATCTAAACGTCCTGCCAACCTGCAAAGGTATAAAGAACTTAGAAACCAGACTAACAAAAACATCAATAAAGACAAAAAAGATTTTTACTACAACCCCCCAACAACAAATCTGACCCAAAAAAATTCTGGAATGCCATAAACCAAATATTATACCCTGGTAACCCTACTTCTCCCAATCCATGCCCAGACAAATCACCCAAAGTGAGAGCTAAGACCTTCAGTACCTATATTGTTGAATCAATATCCAAGCTATTTAACCCCAACCCCAACTCCTCCAATACCACTCTTCCTAGCTGCTCTGAACCCTCTCTTGCTACCAAACTCCACTAACATTTCTCCCTTAAACCTGTTCCCACTACTTACATAAAAAATCTACTCTCCAAGTTAAAACCATGCTCTGTATCTATTGACAATGTCCCTTCATATTTTCTCCATATATCTGCCCAATCTCTTGCTCTGCCTGTATCTATCATAATCAATTGTTCCATCTGTGAATCTAAAGTTCCATCAGTCTGGAAACAATTCTACACCCTACCTATTCAGAAAGGAGGTAACTCCTCTGAAATCTCAAATTTCAGACCTATTGCTATCCTCTCCCCTCTGTCAAAAGTCTTAGAAAAATGCATACATGCACAAGTTATGCAATATCTCATACATGAAAAACTACTCACTCCTTCACATCATGGCTTCCGACCTAAACATAGTACCACCAAAGCTCTACTGTCCTTTCTCAACACTATTTCCTTAGCCAGAGATGATAACAAACTTATCTCCTGTCAATTTCTTGACCCCTCAAAGGCTTTTGACACTGTGTCCCACTCTCTACTACTGAACAAACTGTCTCACCACAACTTGTCCCCAGATACAGTTGCATGGTTCTCCAGCTATCTGTTTGACAGTCTGCAATCAGTGAGATGGCACTCTACACTATCTACTCCCCTTCCAGTAAAAATGGGTGTCCCCCAAGGCTCCATTCCTGGATCACTACTTTTTAACATCTTTACCAACTTACTCTATTCTTCTTGCACACAATTTTCCATAGTCCAATATGCAGATGACTCTACAGTCATCACCACTGACAACTCTCCTTCTGAATTTGTAACAGCTACTCAGTCATAACACAGTTGAGACATGGCTCACCAATAATTAGCTCATCCACAACCCTAAAAAAAAAACTGTTACTCTTTCTCCCCCAAAAAAGCTAATCACATCAAATCTTCCTTCTCCATAAAGTCCCTAAAGGATACCCTTATTGAAGTGGAATCTAGCACAAAATTGTTCGGCATTACCATTGATGATCAGCTAAAATATGACCTCCACATAAATAACTGCATTAGAAAAACCCATCAGAAACTAGGACTACTGTATAGAAATAAAACAATTCTCACCACTGAAGCCAGGATTATGCTCACATATGCTTATCTTCTCCCGTGCTTAAGATATTGTTCCCAAATACTTACTAATCTCAACTCCATCCTACTTACTAAGCTTGAGTCAAGCTATCATAAGATAGCTAGATTTGCAGCTCAACAAACTTATAAATCCCACCACTGTCTCTCCCTAAAATACCTAAATTGGCTTGAACTACCTCACCAGCTTCTCCTCTCTCAGCTCCAAATCATACACTCCATTCTATATGAGCCAGCCTTCTGTCCAGCTCTAAGCCCCCTCATCTCCCTCTATTCCCCCACATGATAACTCAGGAGCTCAACCCAAGCTCTATTACAAATATACAAACCAAAGTCCAAAACCAGGTATAAGATATACAGCTACCACCCATCTTTAGCATGGAACAAACTTCCACTTGAAATAAGATCCCCAACACATCCCAAACAATTTAAATTGGTGACAAAAAAGTACTTTATAAGGCACTGGATCTGCAACTGTTCTCAGCCTCCCTGAATGTACCCTTTCTAACAAATGACCCAGCATTCTTTTCTCTACTTACTTTGCCCTATGCCCTCTCATAATCATCCTCTGCCCTTATTTATCTATTCCTTCCTTTTTCTTCTATCCACCTCTTCAGTTTCTTTCTCATTCCTTAGCTGCTTATACCTCCTAGGATACTGGTACAGTTCATGTATTACATAACAACATGTATAAACATCAACCTACCTTTGCTTCCCAGGTAACCTCTTAGTCATCCTATCTGAAATTGGAACACAGTACTCTTGGCATTTTATTTTGATTTTGTCTTTCAAATATTATTGATTACTGTACTAGTTCTTAAACTGCATTGTAATTGTAAAATTGTTTGAATTATCTGGAGCTTTTCTCCTCGGGCCTCTGCTGAAAAAGGGCTTTTGGCTCAGTCAGACACTCCCAGTCAACGAATGTAAAATAAATAAAAATAAATACATAAATATTGCTCAGGTTATATGATATATAGCAATATATGTGAAGTATAATATTTGTTAATGTTAATTTAATACAATTTAATTACTTTTGTATAAATGTAAATTTTCTTGTGTCACAAGTGATAATTCAATAGAGATGTTTAAAAATTCTGAGATATCACATTGGTTAGAAAAGAAAACTGTTTATAATACATGCAGAAAAAGACAGTAAAATGCAAATTCACAACACATATTTGTAGGATGGCACAGTGGTGCAGTGGTAGCATTGTCATCTCACAGCAAGAGGATCACTGGTTCAATTCTCAGCTGGAGTGCTTTCTGTGTGGAGTGTTCATGTCCTTCCTGCATTCGTGTGGGTTTCCTCTGGGTGCACCGGTTTCCTCCCATGTTATAAAGACATGCATCTGCAGTGTTTCTCCACAGGCCTCTGCTGTAAATTGGTTTTGTTCCAAGTCACACTTTCCCGGGTAACAAATGTTAAATAAATAAATATTTGGAGCAGAGAAATATTTACAATGCAGAAAGAGAATGACAACTGCAGACTTACAAACTATATTTTGAATTCCTGAATGCAGGGAATTTTGGAGCTGGCGTCTTCATTCAATAGTGGTTTTACAGTATTCAGTGTTAAATGCTTTGTGCTTTACAGATGTCAGTGAATACAGTTTCAGGATTAAAGTTTGTTAAATTACAAGCTACACTGCACTGGCAGAAACAGGAGTAGTTCTGCATTCCCTACTAATGCCTGTTGAATGATGTATACTTAGGGTATCATGGAGGGTACCTACCTCTTGGATTTTGTCAGGATTAGTGGCAAGAATCTAATATATAGTTGTGAAGGTGTTTGTGGCCTTGTTAAATCTGGCTGGCAGATTTATCAACCTGGTGAAATTATAGAGGTTTAGGGAGTGCAGTGGTGATGCTTGAGATGAATTACTCTAGCTGATGTGCCAGTAAACAAGTATGATAGTTTTACATGAAATGTAGGCTAGGATATCTTGAGGAGTTTGTGGGCTATGCTTTTTTGTGGGGGCATGTATAGGACAAAGCTGGGGTTGGCATAATGTTTAAGGTCTTCACCTCAAAAACACAAGGTGCAAGATTTGATTCAGACCTCAGGATATTGGCTAGGCTTAAAATGACCCTTCAAGGCAGTTATCCTGCTATTCGCTTATGATCCTATGACCATATGGTATATTACTTTCTTTTTGTTCATTTTAAGGAGGCCAGTTAGAAGCTCATCATTGTTAAAGGAGGAATCGTATGTGAATACAGATGGCTGTGTAATGTACATCAGTATATAATGGCTACACTTCAAACCCTTTTGTTTCGTGGTCAGGCTTTGGGATATTTTACCTTTGTGATTGAATGTTCTCATTTTTAATCTAAGGGTTTAGCAGGTTTCTGTTTGTATAAGGATATCAAGGATGTGATATGCTACTCATGAATTAATTTCAATTATTTTATTACAAGTACTTTGTATATGATTAAGTTAATAACTTTTATGCCTGAAGTTGTATTTTATACTTTGTTTGGATTTGTTTTATTAGTTCTATTTGTTTCTGGACTGTGATTGTGGCCCAGTGTGCTTTTAGTGGTTCTGAGACCAGGATTGGGATGTATATCCCAGAATACTGTAGTTTGTTAAGGATTATGGAGACATAGAGGTATATACTATTATATTTTTGATACAGCTGGGATGGGTGTAAGTAAAAGTGTTTGGATTTGTAGGATTGGTACCTGGCCTTTAGGTAGTGTATTGGCAAAGAATTGTAAAGGTGAGATGTAGTATAATGTGAATGGTGGTTAGTGATGAGGCAGGATGGATATGGGGGGGGCAAAAGTTTTAAGGGTGGTATGCCAGAAGGTGATAGTAGGAAGTGCCATGTAAAAGGAGAAGCATACATTTAGATAACATTTTTAGTTTTAAATGTTGGAATATCTGGTGGCAGTTTTTGATAAATGTGGAGTCAGATGTGTACAAGGTATGGCAAATGTCATCAAAAGTCAGCACACCAGTTAGTACTGTGAAGTAATAAGATGCAGAAAGCTAACAAGATACAGGTGGATGTGATGTAGCTAATGTGTTGGATAGTTAGTGCTGATTGAGAGTTTGCACTGGGGTATTGAAATCTAATGGTGGGGGGGTGGTTGTATACAGTTCCTATTCAAAGTTAAAATATTGCTTTAATATATTAAAGAGAGGTAGACAGTGAAGCATAAATAAAGAAATATGTAGAATGGGGGAACTAAAATTATTAATCTGTTATCAGATTATTCGTTAGACTGAGATTAATTGTAAGCCTGTGTTTTGGATGATAAGTGATATATTTATTTATTTTACATTTGTTAACTGGGAAATTCCGACTGGACCAGGTCCATTTTCAGCAGAGGCCCAGGGAGAAAAGCTCCAACATCAAGTTATACAAATACAGTACATCCAGCATAATACACAAAACAGGTTACATCATGTATGCTGAGCATAGTAATATAACAAGAATTAATAAAAACACTCCAGGTAAAAGATATAGAACATGGGTAAAAAGACAATGTCAGTCATACTTTGGAAAGAAAAGAAAATATATCAAGTAAGATTCTACAGTTAAAAGTACCCTTTCAGATGACCAAGTCTACAGGGGGATCAGAGCTCCAGTATGTGATCAGAGAGGAATTTGGGGAGTTAATAGTAGTATGGGTAGGGTTATGCGATACAAGGGCATAACCATGTACTAAGAAGGTGCGATTTGAGGGAGTTTTTGAATATGGATGTGGAGGGAGCAGTGGACACAGATAGGGGAAGAGAGTTCCAATTTCTGGCAATGGTGTGGGAGTAGAGCGCTTTCCCTGCATTATTGTTAGCCTTGGCGATGGAGAGGAGAGATTTTTCACTGGATCTTAGGTATCGGTTTGTAGTATAGATAGTAAGTAGGTTGGATAATGAGGGTTTTTTCAGGATATTTGAGAATATTGTAGGCTGTGCCCAGCTGGTGATAGTTAAGTAGCTGTGGTAGCTCAAGCCATTTTAGTTCTTTTAGTGCAGCACAGTGATGGGTTCTATAGGTTGAGTTAGTAGCAAACTTGGCTATTTTATTGTAGCATGATTCTAGTTTGTCTAGGTCACATTGTCTGATTTGGGTAAAGATTGGTGCTGCGTATAATAGAGTTGAGAGGAGGTGACTTTGTGCAAGAGTGACTCTTGCTTTTTGTGAGAGAAAGGACTTATGCCTGTATAGGGAGCCTAGTTTTTTGTGTACTAGTTTTATGGTATGTGAGATGTGAACATCAAAGTGGAGATTATTGTCTATTTCAATGCCCAGAAGTTTGGTGTGGTTAGAAGGGGAGATGGTGGTGCCGTCATTAGAGGTTATGGTAAAGGAGAGGTTTTTTTTTTATCTATTAGGGGTAAATAGTAGCAGTTTTGTCTTTTTGGGATTTAGAATTAGTTGGATCCCAGATATCCATTTTTCTAATGAGATAAAGGTATCTTGAGTGAGTGTATGTAGGGTGGTGGGAGATGAGGCGGAGCAGATCAGAGATGAATCATCTGCATATTGTATGAGTGTGGCATGTTGTGTAGAGCATTTGAGGTTATTTGTGAAAATAGAGAACAATAGCGGGCCCAGTATAGAGCCCTGTGGGACACCTATGGTGGTTGGAAGTTGTGTAGACAGAGTTCCTTTCCACTGGACTGATTGTTGCCTGTCAGATAGGTAGTTTCTGAACCAGGCTATAGTAGAGGAGGTGAAGGATAATGATGTTAGTGAGTCTAGTAGAATGGAGTGGGAGACCATATCAAATGCTTTTGAGAGGTCTAGGAAAATGGCTGATACATATTTGTTATAATTCCTGTGAAGGTTTATATAATTAGTGAAAGATAGAAGGGCTGTGGTAGGGCCGGCCACGGTGGTGCAGTGGTTAGCATTGCCACCTCACAGCAAGAGGTTCTCCGGTTCGATCCTTGGCTGGGGTGCCTTCTGTGCGGAGTCTGCATGTCCTCCCTGTGGTCGCGTGGGTTTCCTCCGGGTGCTCCGGTTTCCTTCCACATCCCAAAGACATGCTGCAGGTGGATTGGACACTCTAAATTGGCCCTAGGTGTGTGTGTGTGTGTGCCTTCTGTGGAAGGTTGGGCACCGGGCTGGCAACTCAACACCGTAAAACTCCACTGCCAATCAATGTGCGGACAAGGTGATCTGCTGTGGCGACCCCTAACCGGGAAAAGCCGAAAGAAGAAGAAGAAGAAGAAGGGCTGTGGTAGTGCTGTGATGTGGACGGAAACCGTGTTGTGTGTTAGATAGTAGATTGTGTGTGTTAAGAAATGTCATCACTTGCAAGTGGATGCATTTCTCAAGAATTTTGGATAAGGGGCAAAGGATGGCAATAGGTCCGTAGTTGGAGAATTCATAAGAATTACCTCCTTTATGGAGTGGAATGATTCGAGATACTTTCCAGAGTTTGGGTATGTAGGATTCTAGTATGGAGCGGTTGATAAGGACGGAGACAGGATATGATAAGGAGTCACTAGCCATTTTTAGGTATGCAGCAGGTATGTTATCAGCTGCTAGTGTGGTTGGCTTTAGTTTTAGGAGGAGTTTTTTGATAGTTGAGGTAATAATATATATTGATGTTATATATTGAATATATATATTGTTGAGGTATATAATGTTTGCAACTACAGTTGTTTAAATGGTGTCTGTGATATACATTTGCAACTAAAGTGGTGTCATTGTTGTTTGTTTTTGTGGTAAGATTGCCTATGTCATACATGATAATTTAATAAATATGTTTATTACAAAAAAAATTATGGACAGCATTAGTATTAACCATTTATACAAAGGGCCAGGTATTGTCATGATGGAATACCAAAGCTGTTAATAAGACACTGAAGACGTATACATTTATAATATAGATAGAATGGATTTTAAATTGTAGCATGAAAAATTACAAAAATTACAAAATTGATGACATGTTTTATTAAAGGGTATTTGCATTGCAATATCATCATTTAAATGTAAATATTTTGCCGTGTGCAACATTCGTTGGTATTCTCAAGATCTATAATGGCTCTGACAAACTACCTGCAGTATCAGAAGGTGTATATCGGCTGTTAATACTATGGGTTACTTATGATACTTGTATGTATGTCAGAAGAATATATGTTTCTGCTAAATCTCTTTTACTATTTTGGATATTAAATGTATATTAAAATCAGATATCTTGATGTATTACATGGTGAGATATAGGTACTTACACAGTGTTTTGTGTCTGGAAATGCTGCTGTTAAAATGTTAGTGATAGTTTCTAAGTTTATACTAATAATGCACAATATATTTAACATTCAATGGAAATATTTTATCAGTGTTATACCCTTTTCACATTCACCACCCCTCAAACCCACTTCCAGATGTTTCACCCTACAAACAAGAAATGTCCAGAAGAGAAATATTCACTCTGATAGGAAAAAGACTCATCTAGAAGGTCCCACCAGACCAGAGAGAGTCAGCAGTGTATTCAAGATTCTTTTTTCATCCTGAAGAGAAAGAGGCACATCAGGCCCATTCTAGATTTCATTGGCCTAAGTCATTATGTCAAAATGGCCCCTTCAGAATGATCTCATTGCCCTGTCTGAAAAAATGACTGTGTAAGCTCAAGAGATCTCCAGGATGTCTGTCTCCACACCAAGATAGCAAAAACAACATCCAGGGGATTTATTTGTTTCTGGCTAGCAAACAATGATTATCAATACAGAATCCTGCCTTCCATTCTCACCACAGTCCCTCAGGTTTTCATCAAGTGCATGGTAATAGTCACAGTCCACCTGAGACGAAGAGGGATCCACATGTTCTCATACTTGGATGATTGACTACTTACTGCTGTGACCACAGAATTGCTCACTGAAGACAGAAATTACTTGTTACAGCCTATCCTTATCTATCTCTGGAAACTATGAAAAATTAAGTCTTCACCCCATACAGTCCATATTGTTTACCAGATACAACAAATTATACAGAGAGTCTCTCTCCACAGGTACTCAGGGTGTTAGTCCAGTGTCTTCTAAACCTCCAGAGTTCTTCAGCACTCTTAGTACTTCTGGTGTTGGAACTGATGACCACAACTATAGCTCTGATTCTCTACACCCACTTCTATATGTGCTTTCTACAATGTCTGCTCAGAGTTCATTGGACTCAGATTTCAGACTACTCTTAAGCCTCTGAAATCATTACTCAGCTGTGCAAGGACATTTGAAATGGTTGCTCACCTCTCCAACAATTTCAGCAATGGGTTGTTCATTTGCATGCATCTTCTGCAGGATATGAAAGTCTGAAAATAAAATGCCTGGCATTAGTAATTAAAATAGTTAATGATTTGTTGGAGAACCACATTTTTATGTGCAGTACACCTAAATCTTAAATGGAATCCAGGAAAGCAGACGTGTACATCTAGTTCTGTATATGGCAGGTGCCAAATTGTAAAAGCAGGGGAAAAAAAATACAAACCGGTGCCCCTGATTATTGCAGGAAAGCTGTAAACCGATTATTGAAACACTACCGCTCTTTCCATCAAGCCATCATTTTTACTGTAAATTTGTTTGCATTGTTGTGGATAAAAAGAGGATAAAACAAAATTGCAAACTATATTTTTCTGCAAAGAGGGGGTGGAAAATAAACTAAAAACAAAAATGATTGCAAAATAGTCAACTATCACATGCACAGTGCAACGTATTACCTTATAAAACACTGTGCCAGAATAAATCCCTGTTGTTAGGCTGAGGAAGTCTGATAACAAGATAAACTCTCATTGCAATGCTGAGAAAGCAAAGAAATGCCTGCACTGCCAGAGATAAACCTCCTACAAGGAGAAAGACTCGCAACACGTGTGACATCATTGTGGCGGGTGGCAGCTCCCCACTTGTTTTGGTGAAGATATGAAATATTGCCACCTTGATGTCAGTTTTGAGGCAGGAACTGAAAAGAAAACTACGGATTCTTCATAGGCATTTTGATGTTGTCTTCTGGGAGGCAGAAGCTTTAGTATGAAGATGATAGGAACTATCTGGAAAAGGTATAAGCTTTACAGTATGATAGTTACATGTATTAGGTGCTAAAAACAGTTGGATTTACAAAAGGTATAAGGTTTATTATTGTTTTAGTAACATCCTTGGATAATAAAGACAAAATGTGGAAAGTGTTGAACTGGTTTGAATATTGGATATTCTTCTCATTTAATCAACTCAAAATCAAGGGGTGGTGCAAGTGCACCCCCTTGCACCTGCCTGCGGGCGCCCATGACCCCAAGAGACTTCTTCATGTCTTTCTCCATATTATTCTAATTTTCACATTCTTACAGAGTGCAGTAGTATACAAAGTCATGGTAATCCATAGCCTTACCACCCCGTGCTGGCCACAATTTATTTATTTATATATTTATTTCCAGTTTGATTACCAGGGAAGTCCACTGGGCCAAAAAAGCTCCTTTTCAGTGGAGGCCCAGGTAGAAAAGCTCCACAATAAAAATACAGTAAGGAATGCATACAAAATTGTAACATACAAATATATTTAAAACCCAATAATATCACAGTAACATATTAGTAGCATAATGAAATACACAATCACATTGAAGTCATATGTAAGGTTGCATATAGATTGATGACACTAAATAGACAGTTAAAATTTCTAGGTAATAAGCCATAATAGTGTAGATATAAAAGGTGGCTTGGTAGTAGAGAGTATTACTGAGGTAGCAGTATGGAGCAGGAGAGCAGGGGGTGTGGTTAGGTTGGAAGGAAACAGGCACATTTCCATTTACAGAAGAGGTAGGAATGGAGGAGTGCTTTAACGTTTTTCAGGTTCTGGTTGTCCTTATGGTAGAGGGAAGAGAGTTCCATTTTTTGGCTAAGGAAAAAGAGAGGAGTAACTGTCCAGGTGAGCGGTTAGGTTTATGAACACTAATTAGATTTTGATTTTCAGATCTGAGTGTTCTATTAGGTAGGTAGGGGGGAAGGATACCAGAAAGAGCGGGACTTTTAGTAGGGTTGAAGAGATGTCTATGGGCTGTGTTCACTTGAAGGTAGTCTAGCTAATTAGGTAATTCTAGCCACTGTAGTGAGTGGAGGGCTTTACAATGATGGGAGGAGTACTTAGCGTTAGTGGCAAATTTGGGTATTTTGTTATAGCAGGCTTCTAACCTGGAGATGAGAGAGGACGACAGGTTTGTTAGCAGGGTAGCACCATAAATAAGGGAGGGAAGGAGGTAAGTTGAGGCAAGAATGTGTCTGAAGTGGGTTGAAAGGAAGCAATTGTTCCTGTACAGCATACCAAGCTTTTGATGGATTTTCTTTATTTTTTGAAAGACATGGTTATCGACTTTTAGTTGTTCATCTATAATAACTTCTCGTAATTTAGCATGGGGAGTGACTTCGACAGGGATGTTGTTTTGGCTTAGTACTTAGAAAGAGGTTTTGTCTAAAGGGAAGGTTTTTGATGGTGGAAATATTAATATTTTGGATTTATTGGCATTTAGGGAAAGATGGGTTTGGAGCATCCAGGCTTTGGTGGTTGAGAAAATGGCCTGAATTTTTGTTAGACATTCAGGGAAATAAGTAGGAAAGCAGACTAAAGTAGAGTCATCTGCATACTGAATTACTGAAGCATTGGGAATGGCAGAGTAAAAGATGTTGATAAAATGTTAAACAGCATAAGACCCAGTATGGAGCCCTGGGGAACACCTGTAGTAGTATGGAGAAAAGAAGAGATGCCTTTTCTCCATTTCACAGCCTGTGATCTGTCAGACAAATAGATAGAGAACCAGGATAGGGTGTTTTGAGAAAGATTGAGGTTTGAAACATTGCTCAGAAGGTCGGTATGGGTAACAGTATTGAATGCTTTGGAAAGATCCAATAGCACTGTGGATACTACTTTCCCAGTGTCTCAGCGCGATTTACAGTATCAGGGAAAGACAGGAGGGCTGTTGTGGTACTATGTCCTGGTCTGAATCTATGTTGGGTTGGGGTAAGGAAATGGTATTGGGTTAAGAAGGACATAAGTTGTAGGTGAATGCATTTTTCCAGGATTTTTGAGATTGAGGAGAGGATAGCTATGGGACAGAAGTTAAAGATATTAGTGTTTTTGCTGCCTCTGTGGAGAGGAAGTAAGTAGGCTGTATTCCAGAGTTTGGGGATGTAGGACTCCTGAATAGATCTGTTGATTAGAATGCTAAGGGGATAAGCAATCCCATCAGCAACAAGCTTAAGAAAGTGTGAGGGTATGTTGTCAGGGACGTTAGGGCAAGGTTTTATTTTGAAAAGTAATCTTTTTATGTAGATGGTTGAAATGGGTTTAAGGTTGAAGATAGGGGGATTCAGGCACAGTAGGAGGGATGGAGGGGGAGGTGGTGGGAAATGTAGACTGAGAAGGATGACTGTTGCTAGGAAAGGTTTTAGTGAGTTCAGATATAGAGTTAATAAAGAAATTGTTAAATAATTAAGCTAATTCTTGATCAGATTTGCTGGGGTCTGGGCAGGGGTTGTTCTTGGTGCCAGGGTTGAGAAGAGCAGATATGGAGTTCCAGAATTTCTTTGGATTGGTTGGGTGGTTGGACTGGAGTCTGATGTAGTAAGATTTTTTGTGTCTAATGATTTGGGGTTTTTTTTGCAAGGTTACGGAATTGGGTATAATGTAAAAGGCTTTCAGGGAGCTTGTTCTTTAGGTAGAGTTTCCAGAATTTGGCCCTTAGGTGCATGAGTTGCTTGGTGTCTTTGGTTATCTATGGGGCAGTATTGATTTTTTATTCACTTTTTTTCTTATTGGAGCTAGACTGTTAAAAGTATTTAGAAAGGTGGAATTGAAATAGTCAGTGGCACTGTCAAGAAGAAGGGGTTTTAGGATGTTCCAATTCATTTGTTTAAGGGAATTTGAGAACACAATAGGGCTGAAGTTACTGAGGTTTCGTGAGTGTATGTGCTGGTGAGGGGGGCTGAGCATAGGGCAAAGGCGGGGAGGTGGTCCTGATAGATTAAGGAATGGTGCCGGAGTCTGTAATTTTATTGGGTTGAGAGACTAAGATCCAGTCCAGGGTAGAGCCAGAGGATTTAGTTTTACTGGGTCTAGTTACAGAGTGAATTATTTGGGTGAAGTTGAAGAGGTTGATAGATTGAGTGGGAGAGGTGGTGTTAATATTTTCCCAACTGTTTACATCACCTGGAATGTAGGTTTTTTTGGTTATGTCGGTTGAGGCCCATGCGAAGATTTCTTCAAGGATTGGGATATTATTTCTGGGTGGGATATATATAGGGCAATGCTGCAGAGATTCTTATGGTTATTGACCTTTAGTAAGCTCAAGATTAGTTCAGCTTTAGCGATTTGAGGAATAGGGTTTGCATATGGGATCATGGTGAGCAAGTTAGAATAAATAATAGCAACGCCACCTCCCTTTTTATTTGCGCGATCACACCTGAGAGCTTGAAATCCTGGAGGTAGGATTTCAGATTCAGTGATACGGGGCTTGAGTCAAGTTTTAGAGATGTCAACAATGTCAGGTTGGTTGTTAGAGCCAGGCTTGAAAGTTGAAGGCTTTATTCCAAAGGCTCTGGGCATTGAGAGCAATGAAGTGGAGAGCTTTGTGAGAGGGGGGGTTGGCTGGAGAGTGGAGTATTTTAGTCTGTAGGGGAGTTTGATGTGGGGTTGGGGAGAATGTCACCAGCTAGGCTGAGGAAGCTAATGAGAGGAATATGCAGGGCTTTAAGTGGTCCAATGGATCTGAGTTTTGTTTTATGGGATTGCGGAAAATATACAAATTGTTTGATCATTTGAAACTTGGTTGAGGTTGGCATTAATTTTAATTTGAAGTGATGGAGGAAGTTAGGTTGTATCAGGGATGGGGAGATGGAGTGGAAGCTTTTAGTAGTGGCGATATTATAAATGGGGTGTAATGAAGAGTAGGAAATAGGAGACAAGTGGAAAGGGAGAAAGTAGATAGTAAGGGAAGTGGCATAATATAAGGGTAGAGTAGAGTTAAGAGAGTTAGGATGGTAATGAGGGTTGGGAAGAAAAAGGAGGCCATGGAGATATTTAAGTTCTAGAGAAGTGACAAACAAACAGGGAATGGAGGAAGTTTAAGCTATTAGGAAAGTGCAAGTAGGAGGGAGATAAGTATGATTAGGAGGAGTTTCATTTATGGGAGTTGTGGGATGAGTGTTGGAGTAAGAGGGAGGGGTTAGGAGGAGGGTTGTGCAGGATTAGGTGAAGGAAGTGAGTGGGTGGGGAAACTCTAGGATAAATGTAGATGTAGTGGGGTGGGTGGGAAATGGGGGGAGGGTAGGCGAGTTGAGTGAACCCAAGCAAAGCAAAGGGCGAACGGAGCGGGTTGACCCAAGGTGCAGGAGAAAGAAAACTCAAAACCTATCAGTAAGCTGTAGTATGGGTAAGCAGAAAATTTAACTATGTTTGCTTGAATGCCTAGAACCATGTCACGAGATTTTATAGCTGTAGCTGACAGGACAAATATGTGGGCAGGTCAGGAGGGGGTACAGACTGGTGGACTAGTAGATATATGGCCTAAAACACCTGTGCTTTCCACTATATGTAAAGGAAAAAAAAACAGTGACAGGGAACATTCATTAATTTAAAACTAAAAATGGTGACAGGTAACAATCTTTAATTTAAACTGCTTTAGAGTAGTGCAGTAGAATGCACATACATTTGACTGGTAGCTGAGAGCACAAGGGGGACCTCCGAATGAAGCTCTTTAAGTTTCCCATGATTCTGCCAACTCTAGAGAGCAGAAAACTGCTTTGCTTAACTTGGGATAGCTGTGGAACAAAAAGAAAAGAGAGACAAGTATTTAGGAGGGTGAAAAATAAGTGCAGGGGTAAGGGAGGTGTCTCCTCAGTTGTTCAGGAAGTAAAGGGTATGGGCAGGTTTAATAACAAAGAAATAGTACAAATATAAGCTCTGAATCACCAGTCAGTGCAGGGAAAACAGGGTGAACATGGACTAGTATAACCGCCAATACCTTACAAGCACTCAATTAATGTGCATTGTGTTACATCACTGCATTGCTTTTGGGAACCAGCTTCAAAATATAAGCAAACAGCCTAGTTACTGGAGGTTATATCACATTAAGGAACAGTATAGGCAGGGTCTTGTGTAGATACAAAAAGTGGCCTTAATTCAGTTGTAAAATAGAGTACAGCTAAGTAAGTTGATCAGACAGGGGTGCACCGCACTAGGAATATAACAATGCACTTGCACTACAGTTGTAAATAGCGCTACCCATCAGTTGAGTTATTTAAATACAGTGCTCAGCCTTATACCATAGCAAAGCATTTGTAGTGTAGTTGTAGCAAGTAAAATACAAAGACAGACTATGAGTTCACAGCACTATTGCCAAGCAATACTAAATGCTATACAGAGCCAAATATCCAACTGCTCCATCACACTGCAAAAAGGAAATCCATGCATAAGTATATTGAAATGCAGAGTGCAACCTTTGGTTTGTAAGCTTTACACTAGATAGCATCAAATGCAGAGCATACAAATTCTATTAAACAAAACAAATAACAAATATGGTTTCCTTTTCTAAGGCCGTGGTATTTAGACATACATTCAGATCTGCTGTCACAACCCAACAGTCAATCTCATCCAAACTTACTCAGACTTAAACTAACCTCTTAGTTTCTCCAAGTCCGTTGATGGGCAAGCACCCTTTGTTATCCAACACTGTGCTACAAATCCTTTTGGCATCTCAAAATAAACTATGCACAAAGTTAATAGGATCAAATGGAAATGCTTCTCTTATTGGGAAATAAAGCAGTGGATTGATCCCTTGTCTGCATCTGTTTCTGAAATTCTTCAGTTTCTTTCAGATTTATTTTATAAAGGTTCTAGTTACTCAGCAACTAAGATTCAGCTGGCAGCTTTATCCTGCCTGCAAAACAGCACTGATTGTCATTCTGTTGTTTATCATAAGTTGTGTAAAGCTTTTATAGGTTCATAGGTTCATAGGTTCATAGGTGTGTACTAGCCTAGTGTCCCTGGAGCCTTTACAAGCCTAGCTCATAGGATTAGCCTGGCATTGTGCCACCCAACCTTAGTTCCTAGTGCCTCTATCGAGTAGAGCCACTGGAGTGATCTCTGGGGTGAATTTTCTATTTCCAATCCACTCACCAAGATTCCTATTGAAGACAGCCAGTGAGATGCTGTGCTTGACATGTATGGGAAGTCTGTTCAATAGCATGGGCAGTCTCTGGGTTATGAACCTGTCTCTCCAGCATGTTCTGTTGATTGTGGTAATGAGGTTGAAGTCTCTGAAGTGTGTGGTGTGGAGGGATTGGGATTTCTTTAGATGTAGCAGTTCTAATAGAGCTGGGTCAGACATGGCTTTGTAAGTCTAGCAGAGATCATCTCTAAGTAGGTGATATGAGACAGAGAATAGTTGATGTTTTTTGAGTCTGTCCATATAGCACAAATGTTTAAGGCCTAGGATCCTCTTTGTGAGGTACTTTTGTGGCCTCTCCAGTTGTTGCAGTTGTCTAGTGAGGTACATGCCAAATGGGGCATTGTACGCAATGACTGGCCTAATGAGGGAAGAGTAGAGGGAGACAATGACCACCTTCTTCCTGGATGCAAAATGCTTAGTAATGATATGTGCCACATAGAAGGACTTTCTGACCACAATGGCAATGTGGTGGTCAAAGGAGAAGTTACTGTATACCTGTGTTCCTAGATCTCTTATAACGCCTTTTGTGTTCAGTGGACTACCATGAGGTAATTCAAGGGAACTGGGTTTTTCCCAAAGGGGATGACAACACATGTTTTGGCACTGAGCTTAAGACCATGGGTCTGATACCAGTCGTTGGTCTCAATGAGGCCTTTCTGTAGGATGTCAACATCACTTGGGGAGTTAATAATAGCTCCCAACTTGCAATTGTCTGCGAACATTGTCAGCCAGAGTCCCTTCTTGTTGGCCTGGACTTCAGAGAAGTAGATACCAACCAAGAGAGGACCCAGGACAGGACCCTGTGGGACTCAACTCGTGACTGGTCAACAGTCTGACTCAGAATCAGCTACTTTCACACTGTGGATTCTATCTGTGAGCCAGTTTGCACCCCACCTAGTGATATAGGGGTTGATGCCTAGCTTAGTGAGTTTTTCTATGATTCCTGAGTAGGGAATGGTATCAAAGGCCTTGGCCAGATCAAGATATGCTGTATGAACCACCTTGCCTTCATCCACAGCTCTGGTGACTGACTCAAAGAAGTCGAGCAAGTTGAGCAGGCATGATCTACACTTCACAAAACTAAACTGTGTAGGATACAGAGTTTGAAGATTCCCTATATTAATGCATTACTTGGGTAATCACAGTGGTCACCTTACAGATTGCTGCTATTAATTTTATTCTTACCATGGGCTAGAATCGCACCTTTTCTGTTTTTTAACTACTTATAGTTTGGTACTTGACCATTTTGAATGCACAGTGGATACTATTGAATTACACTCGGTCTGCAAGGACCTGAATTTAAGCTCTGCACAGCTATAGTATTTACCACTTTAAACTGCTTAGCTTTTTATCTATAGTTTTGACCCTTCCCAAGATCTCTTATTTTCCATATAGTGTGCTTGCCTTAGATGCATGTCTAGAGCTGCGTCTTAAGTTATTTATTCAAACACCCACATTCGCCCTGGATTAAGTTAGTCCATACTACTACATACTACTCTACTACACCTGTTTTCCCCAGTGCTCTGTTCCCTCCTATTCCTTCTAGCGAGTTGTATCACACAATTTAAAAGCAGTACATTTATAGCAATACAAATGCAAAGTGCATGAAACCCTATACGGACAAGGCTTTGGAAAGGGATTATTATTATTACCAATCTTACTTGGAAGTCCTCTCTGTTCCTTATACCCTAATACCAGAATGCTCACGAGTAAGCAAAAATACAAGAGCAGCTACATGTTTCTATACCCGCTGAATGCATAAATGTCATTTTTTTTCACTTTTTGTCTGTTTCACAGTATCCATTTAAGTTTTTCATCTCCTGCGCTGAGTAGTTTGTTTCATGCGTTTTCTAATAACTACTGCCTCTGGTTTTTGAATGTCTTTTTTTTATCATTATGGAATGTGTTTAATGGAACTGTTGGTTAATAGCTCTACGCTTTGTTGTTTATTTTTTCATATCTGCAATGTTTAGAATATTGATGTAAGACATAACGTTTAGAGCTTGTTAAAATGTATTAGCATAACTAATTAGCTTAATGCTTCCTTATTCTTTACAATTTGCCATCTTATCTTATTCTACTCAACCCCTTTTTACTACTTCCAGCTCTCTAGCTAAACCCTACTCCCTGGATCTACTGATGCTCTCCTGGTGAACAAGAACCTATATCAAGGACCTTCCACTGCCTCTTCCCCTGTTTTACTCAAGGAATTTTGGCTTCCCACCTCTGAACCCTGCATTTAAAAGGAATCTAGAAAGTATGTGTTCCCTCGTCTAGACTTATAGTTGATTTTTGTATTCTGTTTTTTGTAACCTCAACTCCAGTGTCGCTTGTTCAGCCTGGACACATAGCAGCCTCACCCTCACTCTCCCAACTACTAGTTGCCCCCTCTCCCTTTCTGACCTGCCCACCACAATATCCCTGGCCACCTGGAAGAATCCGTAGAAACCTCATTTTCCTTTTATTTCTCATCCCAGCTCTTGCCTGCAAAGTACTCTCTTCTGTACTTCCTTTTTGTGTCCACTAGACGGCACCCTAACCTTGCAACAATATTCTACCTGAATCTCTCTCTCCCTTGTATGTTACTCTTACCTATTATTCCTGCTGTTAATAACATTGCTTCCGAACCTTTCCTTTTCTCTCCCACTTATATATATTTTTTATTAAAGGCTCAGTTTGGACATAACCTAACCCTTTTATCACTCCTTTCACCCACCTTCACTTACCTTAAATTAGCTGCTTTTCTGATTGTTTTCTGACTGTTGTCCTTCTTTTTGTCTGTACCCGCTCCGTTCGCCCTGCGGGCTCACTCCGCTCCCCTACCCTACCCCCAATTCCCACCCACCCCCAGTGGTCCTAAACTTATATGTCCTTAACCACTCCCCATAATTTTATTCCTCCAATCACTCTTACACCCTTCCCCCTGTACTACTTATAACCATCCACCTGCCACACCTACTTTTCACAATTATCATCCATCACCTCTTCTCATTATTTCTTCTTCATCTTCCCAAATTAATGCATTGTTACTCTCCTGTTACTGTGCCTACTCTAATAACATCATCACATTCAAAACAACTTCTTACATTCTCAATTCTCCCTTTTCTTATTGTACCCTACTTTCTAACTTCCTATGAAAACTATAGCCTCACAGAAGCTAATACTCTCTCCAAACATATAACTTTACCTACCATAAATTCATCTCATCACTGTTTTAACTTCATATTTTCTCCCAGCTGCCTCCCAACAAAATTTCATAGAAAGATTCACATTACCTACTCCCATCAAAAAGACAGAAAATTGCTACTCATTTCCCCTAAACCCTCTGACTAGTTAAAAAGATTAATCATCTCTCTGCTAGCAGGTGACATTCAACCCAACCCAGGCCCAAACAACACCACAACTAGAAACCCTCTTTGCACTCTTTCCTCTAACTCAAATATACTAACTAAACCCCCAAACTCTCTAACTATAGCTCACCTTAACATCCGCATTATTAAAAATAAAATTGCCCCCCTTCATGCACTACTTGACGTACACTCATTCAACATCCTTTGCTTGACTGAAACCTGGCTTAAACCAGTAATTCAGGGCAAAGAGATTATTCCCCCTGGCTGCAACATCCATTGACTTGACCGCACTGTAAAAAAAGGTGGTGGGGTAGCAATCCTCTATAAATCAGGAATGCAAATCACTGCCTTACAGGATAAACCTCCCTCTGAAAGTAATGCCGAAATCCTTATATCCAAACTCCAGATTAATACCTACAAATCCATCTATATAATCTGCATATACCTGCCCCCAGGCAACAACAGTAGTACCTTAGAAGAAATCCTTAGCTGGCTGGCCATACACTTTCCACAAGAAACAATAGTCCTTGGGGATGTCAATATAGACTGGAATACCTGCTCTTCAGCTAACCCTTCCACCCTCTTAAATCTTCATGGTTTTTCACAAACTATTCTCTCCCCTACCAGAACAAATAAACCTGGCAACAAAGAAAGCATTTTAGACTGGATCCTGATAAATAGCCAAGACCAAACATATACAGTAGGTACACTGCCTGATGATATAAGTGACCATGCCCTTACTTACCTAATTAGACATAAAACTGATACCCCTAATGTAACAAAATACAAACTGGTTAGAACAAACAAAACTTTTAATCCTGATAGATTTGAAGCAGAACTTAGGTCCTGCAATTGGTCTCCTCTTAAACACCTCCCACTGGATGATGCTGTGACATATTTTAATTCTAAATTCTTATCTATTCTTGACTCACATGCTCCCACAAGGTCCATCAGACTTTCCTCAAAAGCTGCCCCTTGACACAAGGCAAAAGATTATTCTGAAAAATAAACTCTGGTCCAAATACCGCAGTACTAAAGATCCCACTGACCAACTCAACTTTAGACAAATAAGAAACATTACAAAAAAAGCAGTAATTCTTGATAAAAGAAACTACTACTGCCATATGCAAAAGGCTAACCTACATAACCCACAAAAGTTCTGGGCAGGAATCAATAGTCTCATGAAGCCTGGCCACTCAGACACTCCAAGCCCAGTAGGCACCTCCCAAGATAACCCCAAACAGACTGCCAATGCCTTCAATACCTTCTTTACTGAAACTGTCCAGTCTCTTTCCAGTCAACTCTCCCTTGATATCTCCTGTCTTTCCACCTCCTCTAGCACTTCCATTCCTACATTTCAACTACAGCCTGTACCCTCTTTGCTCATTTGTTCTCTGCTACATAAACTTAAGCCATCCTTTCCATCTGCTGACCATCTACCTGCTCTGTATCTAAAAGTTGCTGCTAATGCATTAACCTATCCCATCACCATCCTGATTAACAGAACCATTGAAGAGGGCTACATGCCTTCACTCTGGAAAATATCTCATATTATTCCCTTTCATAAAGGTGGAAAGTCAACTGAACTCTCTAACTACCGACCCATAGCCTTGCTCTCTCCTCTTGCTAAAATCATGGAAAAATTTGTCCAGAAGCAACTTCTGAATCACATGTTAACTAACAATCTGCTAGCTAAGTGCAAACACAGTTTTAGACCCTACCATAGCACCACCTCTGCCCTTCTCTCCTTCACAGACTGCATCAATAAAAATAGGAACAATAATACCCTTAGCTCTGCTATATTTATTGATCTATCCAAAGCCTTTGATATGGTCAATCATGAAATACTATTATATTTACTTAAATCATTTGCACTAGACACAAGCTCAATTAAGTGGTTCCACTCTTACCTGCACAACAGAAAACAGGCTGTGCGGTGGCATAATAACTTGTCCAACCACCTCCCCATTACTCTAGGAGTCCTCCAAGGCTCAATTCTTGGCCCTCTCCTCTTTTCAATTTTCATTAATGATCTTCATACTCATATTTTTCCTGCCACCTGTATACAGTATGCAGATGATTCTACTTTAATCTGTTCTGCCTCATCCCCCTCTGTACTGCACTCTCTCACCCAAAAGGCTTTTGAAACCGTAGAGATGTGGTTCCTCAAACGATGCTTAATTTTGAACCCCAAAAAAAACAAATTATTACTCTTCTCGCCAACCTGAAAATCCTCTCCACTGAATTTCTGTGTCACATCAAATAATGGCACAAACATATCACCCGATCCAACTACCAAACTCCTCGGAGTTGAGATAAACAACAATCTGACCTTTGACACGCACATCAGCAATACTATAAAATTAGTTAACAGAAAACTAGGCTCCCTCTATAGAATTAAACCATTCCTTACTCCACTTGCCAGAACTTCCATTGCTCAGACCCATCTTATTTCCACTCTCCTGTATGCCTCTCCTATCTACACTTCAGTGTCCAAAGCTAACCTCAGCAGCTGCTTACAACAATATTGCCAAATTTGCCACTAATTCTACTTTTAGAACATCACTGCCAAAACATAAGGCAACTACGGTGGCTCGAACTACAAAGCCTAATTCTATTTCACCAGCTCTCCTTAGCCCACAAAATCCTTTACAAACCCACAAACATTCCCATTCTCACTTCACTTATCACTCCTTACTGCAATCTTAAAAGCCTCCGTTCCTCCGACAAACTACTTATATCCACTAGTAAACCCAATAACTCAGCCGGCAAATCCTTGTTCTCCAACACAGTAGGAAAAACTTGGAACACTCTTCCTCACAATCTCACAGCAATCTCCTCTCTTCCCTGCTTCAAATCCCAACTCAAAACACACCTCAAAACCCACTGGCTCTGCCCCTGTAGCAACCCTGACTAGTCTACCGTGGATATCTAGGTACTCTCAACTTTTAGCTTTAAGAAACTATTAACAAAACACACTCTTTATTTCTCAACTTCTGTTTTGTAGTTAATATCTAATGATTTTTGATGTATATATTATATACATGCTTAATTTGTACCTGTTCTTACAAATGCTTGCATGTGGAGCTTTTCTCCCCGGGCTTCTGCTGAAAATGGACATATATCCAGTTGGACTAGCCCGGTCAACAAATGTAAAATAAAAAATAAAATAAAATAAATAAATAAGTAAATATATCCTTGTTTGTTAGGTCCATGATGATGCCTACCATAGCTTTGCATATCAGACTTGTCAAACTAATGGAGCGATAGTTCCCGGGATCTGTAGTCACTCTTCCCTTGTCGAGAGGGATGACTGTAGCAGTGTGTCATTCGGTAGGGACAAAGCCTGAGGTGAGGCTGTGATTGAACAGGGCACACAGGTGAGGTGCCAGTTCACTCTGTAGTTCAGGTATAACACAGCCGTGGATAGTGTCAGGTCCCATAGAAGCTGTATTCTTGGCCTTGGACAGTGCTGTTTTAACCTGTGCAGCAATAATACTGGGTGCCTGGCAATCTACTGGTATTCTGATTGGTCCTTTAGGGGGGAGAGAGGGGTAAAGTTGGCACTAAATCTGTCAGCCAGTATATTGGCAATACCTGTTGGCTCGGTATCGGAGGTACCATTGTGCAGTAGCTCAGAACAAATCTGGGTATTGCCTTGGAGATTCTTTACATAACTATAGAAGGCCTTATGGTTGCCTTTACTATCTGCTGCAATTCTGTTTTCATAGCTAGCTTTAGAGGATTTGATGATGGATCGCAACCTTTTGTTGAGTCTGATAAGTCACTTCACCTTATTCCGCATCAGTTTCCTCCTTCTGTTGTAGAGTTTGTTTATGGTAGCGGACCACCATATTGGCTTCCATTTTTTTGAGGAGAGCATCTTGGCTCTGTTGGGTATGGCGAGATCCAGACATTTGTGTACGTGTTCATACAATGCATTGGTGTATAATTCGGCTGTCATGCAACTATTCTCCATTTGCATGGGTGCTGTGAAGTTAGCCAGCTCTGTTTTTAGGAGCCCAGAGTTAGCTTTAGAGAAGTTTTTCATGGTGGTTACCTTTGTGGGGGTGGGGTGGGAGGGATGTGGATTTCCAAGGTGATTAGTTTGTGGTCGGATCTAACCAGGGAGGAGTTGACTATTGGTGTATAGCAATGATCACCCATGTTAGTTATGACCAGGTCAAGGTTGTTGCTACCTTTAGTGGGGGTATGAATGAGCTGGTCTAGGGCATTGGAATTAATGAATTCCAGAAAGCGTTGGGCAAGTGTATTGGTACATGAGTAGTTTTCCCAGTTAATGGAGGGGTATTTGAAGTCACCCAGTATGAGAGTGTTATGTTGGACCCTAATATTCTCCAGGGTGCTTAGTAATGTGGACTGTGAGTCTTGAGATATGGTTTGTGACCTATGGCAGGCTACAACCTGAATTGCTGTCTTACCTAATGTTAGCTGCACCTGAAGTATCTCAGATGTGTTATGTTGGGCTACCAGTCTGGAGGTGTGTGCATCCTTTATGAATACAGAAACACCACCTCATTTGAAGCTTCGGTCCAAGTTCTGGGGCTGAAAGGTGTGGAATGAGTTATAGTCTGGTAGTGCAGGGGTGCTTTTTGCTGCCTTGAACCAGGTCTCTGTTACAGTGCAAATGTCGATGTTCTCCATTTTAAGGAGTGCTTTGAGCAAGTGCATTTTGAGATTTAGTCTTCTAGCATTGAGCAGCATGACCCTCAGATTGCATTTGTTTGTAGCTGTTACAGTGGTAATTTCGTTTTTCGATCACCACCTAAAAAAAAGCGGTATAGGGGTGGCAAGAGCCTTAGCCAGTATCCGGGAATCCAGGGGTGACAGATGCAGACCATCTCTGGCAAAGCATCGAGGTCTGTCAATCATGTCGTCCCCAGGGCAGACAGATACTGGATCCCCTTAGAATGACATCAGAAACTTAGCCAGTTGTTGAAATCAATCATTTTCTGCTTGTACTGTGGTATCATTCTGGGTGATGGTAGGATGCTACTCAGGACTAGGGTCATACCCGCCTGGGCTACATAATCCAAGAGCTCCTCCATGTCTCTTTTCATGTAGTCCAGGGAGGTACATCTTAGGTCATTCACACCCACATGTACAATGACAGAGTCATATTTGTACCTGTTGTTGAGGGACCTGAGTGCATGCATTTTTTGGTGGATCTTGGTGCCTGACAGGCAGCTGACTCTTACTTCCTCCTTATTCAACCTAGTGAGTGGGACATCAGTGTGCCTCACTACAGAGTCACCTATGTGTTGGACATGTTGTTTTGCTTTGGGGCTTTGGTTGAGTGGCACACTGTTTAGGAGAGTTATTTGGCTCGTGATTAGTGTTGTGTTGTGGTCGAGTGCGTTTCTGCCTTGTAGGTCTCCGCTGTTTGGGTAGAGTTTTATTGAGAGCCTCAGCAAAGGTGGGTGTGTGGTTTGAGCTTTTATGTGAAGACAGTGCTGGTGTGTGTTCTGGAGGGGTATGTATTCCATGTGGTATGGTGCAAGTGTTGACCTTCTCCTCTTGAGCTATTCCTGTCTTGGCTGGAGAGTGAGTGGCTTCCAATTTGGATATATAAGTGCATCTCTCACAAGTCTGAGTGTTGGGAGGTAAGAGGAGAGGGTTGTCAGTATACATGAGGCAGTTGCTACATTACCTCAGGATGCCCAAGTTCACCAGGTTAATAGGAGAAAGCACAGGGAACTGACCTTTAGACATGCCTGGAGGGGTGGGCATTAATAATAAGTACTGAAGCAGTTTCCTTGTAGAAAATTTAGTGCTGGTAACACTTTTGTGTACTATAATAATTGCTACAAGAAGTCTGGTAGAGTGCTCAACTAATAAGCTAGTAAAAGTGTGGAAGAGAGGAGAGTACTAGCATATCTAAGGGAAACATTGAAGAGCAGACTTTGGCACTACTCAGAAGCTTACAAACAGTCCTGGATACAGCAAATCTGTATCTGGACTAAACTAGTTACAGAAAAGGTGAGAAACAAGCACAAATGCAGGCTTTTAAACCAGAAAGTTGAAATAGATGGAAAAACTGCCCAAACAGCCAATAAACTACAATTTCTGGGCCAGAAACCACTCCTCTTGTGGTAGATAGGCTGCCTAGTGCTTACCACTCACAGTGATAAGCTAGAAGGCTTCCCTACAACCAGAAAGGCTTGGGGGGCTCAGAAGCTTACAAACAGTCCTGGATACAGAAAATCTGTATCTGGACTAGACTAGTTACAGGAAAGGCAGAAAACAAGCGCAAATGCAGGCTTTTAAACCAGAAAGTTTAAAGAGATGGAAAAACTGCTGAAACAGCCATTAAACTGTAATTTCTGGGCCAGAAATCACTTCTCTTGTGGTAGATAGGCTACCTAGTGCTTACCACTCCCGACTTATAAGCTAGAAGGCTTCCCTCTAACACAGAGAGGCTTGGGGGACTCAGAAGCTTACCAACAATCCTGGGTATAGCAAATCTGTATCTGGATAGACTAGTTCCAGAAAAGGCTGGAAATAAGCACAAATGTGGGCTTTTAAACCAGAAGGTTGAAAGAGATGGAAAATCTGCCCAAATGGCCAATAAACTACAATTTCTGGGCAAGAAACCACTCCTCTTGTGGTAGATAGGCTACCTAGTGCTTACCACTCCCACTGAAAAGCTAGAAGACTTCTCTCTAACACAGAATGGCTTGGGGGGAACAGAAGCTTACCAACAGTCCTGGATACAGCAAATCTGTAGCTGGACTAGACTAGTTACAGGAAAGGCAGGAAACAAACTTAGAATTTTTTTTTTCCAGAAAGTAGCTAAAACAGCACTAAAAACAATTCAAGTGCAGTGCAAGCTTGCACACTTGAGTGTGTAGCAGTATTAAAGCAAATACAGTTTAAATATATGCAATTTGCATAAATGCTGCTGGTGAATCACTATAATTTAACTATGCAGGAAAAATCTGGAACTCACTGCCTTCTGTTCTCACTTTAGAACCATCTTTCTCACAATTCAAAAAAAAAATCTTAAACTATATCTCAAATCACACTGGCAATGTTCCTGTTCCAAACCTGGTTAGGCCTTTCTACATTCTCTGGATATGCTTAGCTACTGTGCACCTGTTAAATCTATGCATTATGTATATGAAACAGACCTATTTCTGCCTCTTACTTTTGCTTCACTGTTTAAATGTATGTTTATTGCACAGTAACAACTATTTTTTATACTGAACATTGTATTGAAACTGTATAACTTTCTTATAATGTGTTTAACTGTTTGTTTACTAACCTGGAGCTTTTCTCCCTGGGTCCATGCTGAAAATGGACTTGTATCCAGCCGGACTGTCCAGTTAACAAATGTAAAATAAATAAAAATAAACATAAATAATTTATTCAAAATGTATTCTGAACTAAATTCAACTCTGAACAATCGAAAAGTGCCAAAAATATATACTTATCAGCTGAGAAGCACTCTCAGTCAGAACATAAGGAGAGAGATCTTTTTTTTGTTAGTAAAGCACAAAGGGAGGAAGGAGGAGCAGAAGATAATTGAAGACTAAGAACCTAAGTGGGTTGGCCTTCTCAAATGTTCTCCCTGTATCAGATAGAATGAACACTAGACTGGGAGGAGTGTTGCAGATCAAATTTACAGTAGGGGGCGGGCAACTGAACAGATTGAGAAAACAAACAAAGTCAGCAAATATTTAAAATAATTCAGTCAGGCAAAACATTAAGACAATGCAGAACTTTGAAAAGTTAAAGTGCCAAGGAATATACGTATCAGCCTTATAATTCCAGATTGTTTGAGAAGCACTCCAGTCAGTGTATGCAGGAATTTACAAATAGGGGCTATTTTAAAATCAGCAAGCCTTGAAACAATCAGATAACACAAAAGCTGTTAGACCAGTTTTATAAACTTTAACACCACCACAGGAATGGGGGGGGGCAGAACAGGTGAGGAAAACAGCAGACAAAGTCAGCAAATATACAAAATAATTCAGTCAGGCAAAAAATTAAGACAATGCAGAACTCTGAAAAGTTAAAGTGCCAAGGAATATACTTATCAGCTTTATAATTCCAGATTGTTTGAGAAGCACTCCAGTCAGAACACAAGGAGATTCTAGCAGTGTATGCAGGAATTTACAAATAGGGACTATTTTTAATCAGCAAGCTTTGAAACAATCAGATAACACAAACACTGTTAGACAGGTTTTCTAGATGTTAACACCACCAAAGGAATAGGGGGGACCAGTTTCAGAACAGATGAGAAAACAGCAAACAAAGTCAGCAAATATATAAAATAATTCAGTCAGGCAAAAAAATGAAGACAATGCAGAACTCTGAAAAGTTAAAGTGCCAAGGAATATATTTATCAGCCTTATAATTCCAGATTGTTTGAGAAGCACTCCATTCAGAACACAGAGAGATTCTAGCAGTGTATGCAGGAATTTACAAATAGGGACTATTTTTAATTCAGCAAGCCCTGAAACAATCAGATAACACAAAAGGTGTTAGACCAGTTTTATAAACGTTAACACCACCACAAGAATGGGGGGGGGGTACCAGTTTCAGAACAGATGAGAAACCAGCAACGTTTTTTGCCTTTGAAAGGGCACTGATGGCTTGCTATGGTAGCTGGTGACTCCAAAATAAGGGAGGCTGCAGAAAGCAACTAAATGTGTGTGGCTAAATAGAATTGGGTGGGGCTCTTTTACAGCAGGTTAGTGATCATTACATGTGATCAAGCAACAGAGGAGGTCATTTTTGCCACAGAGTGAGTCAGTATGTGCCCACACATTATAGCTACCTTACTGACTATATACTCCTTAGATGTCAGACTACAGTAATCAAGGCCAGCCCTAGGTGATATGGAGCTGCTCACAAAAAACTCCACGGGCCGCTAGTCTTCTCTTCACCTCCATTTTGCATCTCCCCTTCCTGACAGATTACTTCTACTTCTTTCTTGTTTTTTTTTCCCACTTTATCTTACCTTTTCCAACTTTATCTTACCTTTTCCTATGTTTTTAAAACATGTCCTATGTTTTTTGAAACACTTCTGTTGAAGGATATTTTAGACAGAGGTGATATAAGACTTATGTAACCGGTCAAAGGAGGGGAACTGGTTGTGATGGACAAGGAGGTGCACAATGGGAACATTTTCACTATGCTCTTTAGTTCCACCTATACTGAAGTGTCCAAGAATGAGTTAAATTTGACTTACAGGAACATAGATTTGACCTTAGAAGAACTACTTTTAAATGATCAGATTACTTTGGATCTCTTTGATTTTTTGAGTTTTAAATATCTCAAAATTCAAATCATTTTTGGAATCAAAGGTCCACAAATCTAATGTGGACCCCTATTGCGCCCAATTGTCGATGCTAAAGCATCAATGACTCTGCTTAGCAAAATATATTGACAGCAAAGTTAAACATGTATTAGAAGGAGATATGATCAGGATTTAACTTTTTTTTTCTTTTTGTCTTTAAGAAATTTGCATGAATCTCACAATATGTTAAAGATAATAATGGTATTAATACCACTTATATCAGTTCTCTAAACATTTTTGGGTAAATCCCATCTAGTTCCATTGCATTGTGCATCTTTAGTTTAATAACTTTTTAGGATTTTTTTTCTGTAAGACAAATAGGATTGACCTCCACATCCTAGGCACTTCTACAACCAGGACTTATTAAGTTTCCCCTCTATTTCCTCGAGAATGCTGTTCAGATGTGCCTCTTTAACAGCTTTGCTGTTAAACACTCTTTTGTGCCAGTTTCCTCTTTTGCTGCTGCTAAGATTCACTACCCTTCATTTTTTTTTATTTATTCCACTCTTAACTATTGATGCTACTCTCTGTGATTCTTGACTTTGGCTTTTCTGACTGTCTTTTCTGGATCCATTGCCATAACTGGTGTTCAGGATTGGATTAGCCAGGGAGTTAATATGCAGTAGCTCCCTTTTAAGACATATGATAGGGGAACACTTCTTCCTTTGAGGTGTACACTGCTTGCTTTGTTTCAAATAGTACAGCAATCAAAGAGCTAGAAACTGTTATTAAAAGGAACTCTGTTGCTCTTTGTACCAGTGCAAAAAGTGTTAAATCATGTAGGAAGGGATGCAAGATCAGTTTACAAATATGCACAAAATTGAAATAAGCTGTTAAACAGATCTGGGAAAAACAATAATGTTTTAGTAAAAGGGTATCTCATAAGTGTTTTATATACAACACATCATTATATAAAATAGGACAAAATAGGTCTTAAATAAACACTATACATGGAAAATAAAACTATAATAAGGTAATGAATCAATATGTACATTGTGAAATAAGTAAAATATAGCGTTGTATATTATAGCAATAACCCACGCCTGGGTGTGGGTAATGCTGGATTTACCCATGGTTAGTGTGGTTTGGTCACGAAGGTGAAGCCCGAGTGGCCAAACAAAGACAACAGTGGGTAAATCCAGCATTACCCACACCCAGAAGTGGGTTATTGCTATTATACAATGACATTATTTAAGAAAAAAAATACTTACTTTTCTTAAATAATGGCATTGTATAATGCCTTCTTGCTGCCCTTCCGCAGCTGTCTGGTATTCTGCGGCAGTTTTGATGTACTGTGCATGCATATGCTTACGCAGTATATCAGAACTGTGGGTGGAAGCAAAGAAGAAAGCAAGATCTCCGTTGTTTTTTACAAAGTGTCTCGCTATGTTAAAGGAGTTTAACATAGCGAGATAGCTTTATAAAAAGCAACGGAGAAAGGAAGATCTCTGTTACTTTTTTTAAAGCTGTCTCGCTATGTTAAACTCCTTTAACATAGCAAGACAGTGTCTAAAAAGCAACGGAGATCTTGCGTTCTCTGTTGCTATAAAAAAAGACTTATACTAATGGAAAAAGACCGGGCGACCAGACCTTTTTCCATTAGTATAAGTCTGATTTACAACGTGCATGCTGACCAGTCAGCATGCACGTTTTGGGATATTAATGGGGGAATTGTTGTATAATTAACATTAAGTTAGAGATTTGCTTGCAACTTTAGCTTGGAAGTTCTGTCTGCTTCATAACATAAATTAATAACACAGGTGAGAATTTTTGAATATAATAATGATTTGCAAAAAAGTAATTCCTTAATTTCATTAGTTAGACCCAAGTTAGAATAGGATTATACAGATATTTGTACACTTCCGATTTTGCAAATTCTTGAGAGAGTTCACTGGGGGAACCCTATACAAAAATGTTTTGCTGTGAAGCATAACGATATACATGTCAATGAGATTAAATGTCTTGAATAAAGCAAATGTAAAGGATGCCTTACAATTCAGATTTTGGGCTTTTGCATATGCAGAAGAATGTGACCAATTCAAAAGCATATATATGCATCTCAACTGATAGCTGACATTTTTGGTTAGCTATTTTATATATTTGTAGTTTTAATGCTGCCATTGGCCAGTCACGTCATCATTTTTTACACTAAACCTCAGGCATTGTCCTATTTACCACAACTTATCCTCCTGAAGTTAGCAAACATCACCTGATTTGGCTGGACCCTGTAGTAAACATTAAGGTCAGCAATACTTTTTCATGATTAGTTATTGTCAAATGACCTGACACTTGCACAACAAAGATCCAATTTGCCTCACCATTTCAAAATTTCATGTCAAAACTGCTCATTTTTCAGTCAGTTCAGACAAATAGTTAATCTGTTGTCAATTTTCATTCATTCATCAACCATTGAGTCCAGCTCTGACCCTCGGATGTGACTTGGCCATTATTTACAGTTCTTGGCCACAAACAAACTGTCAGGATCCTCCCTTACCCATAACGCTCTATTCCCTAACATACCTCACATCTCATTTGCTGCTTTCACATTTGAACATGGTCTCTGTGAGCTCTCGAGCTTAGTGTGGTGTTTTCAGGGACAAGTCCAATTTTATTGTATTTAAACTTTCTACATCTTTATATTGTTATATCTTTATATCTTTTATTGTAATTTCTACTTTACTTCCTTACCTACACTTTTGTGTATTTCTTTTTATTATTATTGGTAAACTTTTCTTCCTCTTTTATACATGTTGTGCGTATGCTTGATACCATTGTTGGTATCTCTCTCTTTTTCTCTGTTCCCGGATATAAAAAAAAGGTTTCTTTGTCATTTTTCTGACTTTTGCATTATAAATAATGTCTGAAAAGCCATCGCAATTTAAAAAAAATGTCAAAAAGGGGTTAGAGTCAACTCTGAAACTATTGGAGCTGTCTCTGCCTCTCAGAGCTTCAGCATTTGATAGCTCACCTCCAAACTCTGCCATGGTTGGATTGCCTTCATCGTATAGGGAGCCAATGGGATGAAAGCTTGCCTTCTTGGTTCCATTGACTTCCTTCTCCATGGGGTGTTCTGCCTTTGAGATGGTGGCGAGAGTATTCTCTGTTTCTGCAGGACAAGCATTTCATAGATTCATAGGTTCATAGGTACGTACTAGGCTATCTGCCCGAAGGCATTTATAAGCCTAGCCAGAATGTGTTGGCTTTTGCCACCCCCTTAGATTAGTTCCCTGTGCCTCTGTCCAGCAGACCCACTGAAGTGATACCCGGGGTAAACTTTCTGTTTCCCATCCACTCGTCAAGGTTTCTCCTGAAGAGTGTTAGTGAGGAGGTCTGCCTAATGTAGATTGGAATCTTGTTCCAAAGCATGGGAAGTCATCCACCCTTGGATCTCCCCTCTGGAACCTGTATGTCTCTGTGCCATGAACCACATCATTCTACTCCACACTGACAGCCAGTCCAAAGTCTCCAGGCTATCCAATACTTCTCCAGAACACCCCAATGAAGAAGTCCCTAGAAAGAGAAAGTGCAAGAGTAGGCACTTGGACTGCCTCCAGGAATCCATCATTGAAGATACCAATTTTGATAATGCGGAAGGGTCTCTAAGATCTCCATCTGAAGATGCCTCATTTGAGGGCATCCTTGAGATCCTTAAGCAGAGGGGTGGTTGGTCTACTGATAACCCTTCCAAAGAGGAACTGTTATTCCTGGAGAACATTGAGTCTGGCCCATCTTCCTCCTGGCTGACTCTGCCCACAGACAAGTTCATTGACTTGACCTCTAAGTGGGCATGGAAGGAACCGGATACAGTTGAGCCAATCCTCAAAAGACTAGACAGGATTTTGCCACCACCTGCAGGAAGGGAGTTTTGGAGCAAGGGAGTGCCTGTAGATGCCAACGTCATGGCAGTGGCCACCAAGAAAGAACTTGCCGAGCAAAATTGTTCAGTCCACCCCCCCCCCCCAACAGTGAGTCAAGGGTGTTGGACAGATTTGGGAAGCATGTGCTTTAGTGACCTTTGCACTCGGATCAGTGAATTATTTGGCACACTTCACAAGGTTACAGAGGTATCTGATTAAAGAACTTTCAAATTCCCTCTCTGGGACCAGTACTTCTGAGGCTCAGTCTTCTGTGGCCTCAAAGTTGGCTTCTCTGCTATCAATCACTAACTCATCCATGAAGTTTATCTCCCATGCAGCTGAAGGTACCTGAAGCATGGTGGGTTCAGGCATTTCCATTCGGAGACATGCCTTAATGTACTTGTGTGACTTTGAAGAGAACTTCAAGTCCTCTTTCATCAATGCACCTTTTGATGGAAGCTCTTTGTTTGGCTCTAAAGTAATGGACACACTCTACAGGTGAGAGCAAGATAGAAAGACCCTCTCCGCAGTGGGAGTACATTTTTGACCCCCTCAAAGAACCTTTTCCATGAATAAATGAGGAGGCTGGAAAATGTGGTTTAGAAAGTCTCAGGGTCTTTTCCAAGATGCCTGTGGAGATAGATCCCCTAAGGCAGAGGAGGGAACTCAAATGTAAGATGTCATCCTCATGGCAGAAGAGGCCTGCAGAGCCACGGGTCTAGAGGTTCCTTCTCTGACAGATCCTACCAGTGGTCCTGAAAGGAGATCTGATTGTCCACCTCTGGAGGCAGTTGGGGGTCATCTATCCCTGCACCAGAGAGCCTGGTTAGATGTTGCAAAAGATATATGGATGCAGATGATTATTTCCAGAGTTATATAATTCCCTTTTCCCTACCACCTCCACCTCTATGCAAAAGTCTTGATGTTCCACCCAGTCAGAGGAAACCAGCAGCACTAGAAATACAAAAGCTGTTAGAAGAAAGGAGTCATCCTAGAGGTTCCAGCAGACCAGACAGAATCTGACACTTACTCAAGATTGTTTTCAGTGCCAAAGAAACAGGGGACTGGAGACTGATTTTGGATTTCAGCAGTCTAAAAAAATCTCAGAATGCATACTATCACATAAAAATGAAGATATAGTCCAGAAGGTTTTTTCACTTCCTGCCATTAGTCAGTCATTACCAGTTCAGAGCATTACCCGTTTGCCTCACCACAGCCCCCAGGGTGTTCAGCAAATGCATGACAGGAGTAGCAGTTAAGAGACTGCAGGGATTCTGAGTATTTTCATACTTGGATGATTGGCTTATTTCCACCCAGACCAGGCATCTACTGATAAGAGCTCGAGACCAGGCCCAGACCAGGCATCTACTGATAAGAGCTCGAGACCAGGCCCAGACCAGGCATCTACTGATAAGAGCTTGAGACCAGGCCCAGACCAGGCATCTACTGATAAGAGCTCGAGACCAGGCCCAGACCAGGCATCTACTGATAAGAGCTCGAGGCCAGGTACTCCAGACTTGCTCCCATCTGGGGATCACCATAAGTACAACAAGTCTCAGTTAGAACATTCTCAGACATTGGAGTTCATAGCAGCCCTTTTCAACACAGTATCCTTGAGAGCTTCTCTTCCTCTGTCAAGAGTACAGACGATCAAATTCGAGATCAGGAAGATAATGCACAACTCCACAATCTCAGCCTGAAGAACCCTACCAGCCTTGGGATCAATGTCTGTGGCTATTGTTTTAGTTCCACTAGCAAGATTTTAGACAAGGATTCTTCAGTGGATGTTAGCAACTCAGTGGCCCATTCTTCATCAGCAAATGTCCACTCAGATAAGAATTATTCAAACATGCAAAAAAATACCTTTGGTGGTTTATCCAGTCAGATTATGTTCTACAAGGCCATACCTTCAATCTTCCTCAACGCATGCACTCAGGTCACTCAACAACAGGTACAAATATGACTCTGTCATTATACATGTGGGTGTGAATGACCGGAGGCGTACCTCCCTGGACTACATGAAAAGAGACATGGAGGAGCTCTCGGATTATGTAGCCCAGGCAGGTATGACCCTAGCCCTGAGCAGCATCCTACCATCACCCAGAATGATACCACAGTACAAGCAGAAAATGATTGATTTCAACAATTGGCTGAGTTTCTGGTGTCATTCTAAGGGGATCCAGTATGTCTGCCTGGGATGGCATGATTGACAGACCTCGATGCTTTGCCAGAGATGGCCTGCATCTGTCACCCCTGGGCTTCTGGATACTGACCAAGGCTCTTGCCACTCCTATAGTGCCTTTTTTAGGTGGTGTTCTAAAGACCAAATTACCACCGTAACAGCTACAAACAAATGCAGTCTGAGGGTCATTTTGCTCAACGCTATAAGTCTAAATCTCAAAACGCACTCACTCGAGGCACTCCTTAAAATGGAGAACATCAGCATTTGTACTGTAATAGAGACCTGGTTCAAGGCAACAGAATGCACCCCTGCACTATCAGGCTATAACTCATTCCACACCTTTCGGCCCCAGAACTTGGATTGAAGCTCCAAATGCGATGGTGTTTCCATATTCATAACAGATGTGCACACCTCCAAACCGGTAGCTCTACATAACACATGTGAGATACTTCAGGTGCAGCTAACATTGGGCAAGACAGCAATTCAGGTCGAAGCCTGCTATATGTCCCCAACCATGTCCCAAGACTCACACTCTATGTTCCTAAACACCCTGGAGAATTTTAGGGTCCAACCTAACACTCTATTACTAGGTGACTTCAACTACCCCTCGATTAACTGGGTAAACTACTCATGTACCAATACACTTGTCCAATGTTTCCTGGATTTCATTAATTCCAATGCCCTGGACCAGCTTGTCCTTACCCCCACTAGAGTTAGCAACATCCTTGACCTGGTCATTACTAACATGGGCAACCATTGCTCTACACCAATAGTCAGTTCCTCCCTGGATAGATCCAACCACAAACTAATCACCTTGAAATCCACATCCCTCCCACCCTCCCCAGCAAAGGTAACTACCATGAAAAACGTCTCCAAAGCTAACTTTGGGATCCTAAAACAGAAGTGGCTAACTTCACAGCACCCATGCAAATGGAGAATAGTTGTGTGACTGCAGAATCATACACCAATGCACTGTACAAACATATACAGAAATGCATGGATCTTGCCTTATTCAATAGAACCAAGACACTCTCCTCCAAAACAAGGAAGCTAATCTGGTGGTCCCCTTCCATAAACAAGCTCTACAACAGAAGGAGGAAACTGATGTGGAATAAGGTGAAGTCCCAAGACTGGAAAAACTCCCTTATCTGCCTCAACAAAAAGTTGAGATCCCTCATCAAATCCTCTAAAGCTAGGTATGAAAACTGAATTGCAGCAGATAGTAAAGACAACCATAAGGCCTTCTATACTTATGTAAAGAATCTCCATGGCAATACCCAGATTTGCTCTGCATTATTGCACAATGGTAACTCCTATACCGAGCCAACAGATATTGCCAGTATTCTGGCCGACAGATTCAGTGCCAACTTTACCTCCTCTCTCCCCAAAGGACCAATCACAATACCAGTAGATTGCCAGGCACCCAGTATTTCTACTGAACAGGTTAAAACAGCACTGTCCAAGGCCAAGAATACAGCTTCTATGGGACCTGACAATATCCCTGATTGTGTTCTACTGAACTACAGAGTGAAATGGCACTTCAACTGTGTGTCCTGTTCAATCACAGCCTCACCTCAGGCTTTGTCCCTGCTGAATGGTGCACTGCTTCAGTCATCCCTCTCCACAAAGGAGGAGCAACTACAGACCCTGGGAACTATTGCCCCATTAGCCTGATGAGTCTGATATGCAAAGCTATGGAATGCGTCATCATGGACCTAATAAACAAAGATATAGAGAATCTCCAAACTCTGGATCCCACACAGTTTGGTTTTGTGAAGGGTAGATCATGCCTGCTCAACTTGGTCAACTTCTTTGAGTCAATCACCAGAGGTGTGGATGAAGGCAAGGTGGTTCATACAGCCTACCTTGATCTGGCCAAGGTTTTTGATACCATTCCCCACTCAGGAAGTATAGAAAAACTCACTAAGCTTGGCATCAACCCCAATATCACTAGGTGGGTTGCAAACTGGCTCACAGTTAGAACCCACCATGTGAAAATAGCTGACTCCACGTTAGACTGCCGATTAGTCACGAGTGAAGTTCCACAGGGTATGGTCCTGGGTCCTCTCCTGTTTGGTATCTACATCTCTGAAGTCCAGGCCAACACAAAGGGACTCTGGCTGCAACATTCACAGATGATTGTAAGTTGGGAGCTATTACTAACTACCCAAGTGATGTTGACATCCTACAGAATTGGCCTCACTGTGAGCAAAGACTGGTGTCACAATCATGGCCTTAAGCTCAATGCCAGAAAATGTGTCGTTGTCCCTTTGTGAAAAAAACAGTTCCCATGAATTACCACATTGATGGTAGTCCACTGAACACAGAGGGCATTATAAGAGATCTGGGAACACAGGTTGACAGCAACCTCTCTTTTGATCACCACATTGCCACTGTAGTCCAAAAGTCCTTCTATGTGGCACATCCCATTACTAAGGGTTTTGCATCCAGGAAGAATGAGGTCATTGTCTCCCTCTACTCTTTCCTCAATAGACCAGTCATCGAGTACAATGTCCCATTTGGCATGTACCTCACTAGACACCTGAAACGACTGGAAATGCCACAAACGTACCTCACAAAGAGGATCCTAGGCCTTAAACACTTGTCCTATATGGACAGACTCAAAAAACTTCAACTATTCTCTGTCTCATATCGCCTACTTAGAGGCAATCTCTGCTTGACTTACGAAGCCATGTCTGACCCAGCTCTGTTAGAAATGCTACATCTAAAGAAATCCCAATCCCTCTGCACCACACGCTCCAGAGACTTCAACCTCATTACCACAATTAACAGAACATGCTTGAGGGACAGGTTCATAACCCAGAGACTTCCCATGCTATGGAACAGACTTCCCATACATGTCCAGCAGAGCACCTTGCTGACCCTCTTCAAGAGAAATCTTGATGAGTTGATGGGAAACAGAAAATTCACCCCAGGGATAACACCAGTGGCTCTACTCAACAGAGGCACTGGGCACTAAGGTCGAGTGGCACTATGCCAGGGTAATCCCATGGCTAGGCTTGTAAAGGCCCCAGGGCCATTAACCTCATACACACCTATGAACCTATGAACTCGAGACCATAGTGACCACAGATGTATTCCAGAGCGGGTGGGGGGGGGGGCACTTCATGGGAAAAACAGTCCAAGGGGCACATGGTACCCTGAAGAGGCCACTTTGCATATCAGTGTCCTGAAAATGAGAGCGTTGCTTGTAGCATTGCAGGCCTTCCAAGACTCACTCCCTTTTGGGACAATTGCAGTTCAGACAGACAATATATCCATGGTTTGGTACATCAACAAAAAAAGAGGAACTAGATCTTACCCCTTGTGTCGAGAAGCTCTCAGAGTTTGGCAATGGGTGATCTCATCTAACTGATTTATGATATGAATGCACATTCTGGATAAAGCCAGTGTGATAGTGAACAAGTTCAGCATGTCTATTCCACTACCTCATGAGTGGTTTCTCAACAAGAATGTGTCAGAAATAATTTTTCGTCAATGAAGTTAACCATGTTGTGACCTATTTGTATCTTCCCTAAACAACAAGTGCAGCAGGTTCTTTGCCATTATACCCCCAACAAGGAGTCACTGAGAGACTCTCTCCTACATGATTGGTCCCTCTGGTCTCCTCTATGCTTATCCCCCAATTCCCGTAATCCCCAAATTTCTGCAGAAAGCATCTGGGTTGAAGAGCAAAGTCATCCTTATTGCCCCTTACTGGCCTTTACAAATTTGGTTCCCCTTCTTTTGACCTCATCTAATCTAACCTCCTTGGAGTCTGGATCCCATTCCAGACTTTCAGTCTCACCCAACAGACATGATTCACCTGGATATCTTAAACCTAAAACTGACTGCATGGTTTCTCCACTTCCACAGATAGCCATACAACAAATGCTCTCTTCCTCTGTTTCTCAAATACTTTTGTCTTCCACAAAGCTTTCACAAGGAAACTTTACAGAAGTAAATGGAAGAAGAGATTTGTTTTTTGGCCACAGCAGAAATGTATTGACTGATGAGTACCAGTAAGAGTGAAAGGGAAGGTCTACAAGAGGGTAGTGAGACCAGCTATGTTATATGGGTTGGAGACAGTGGCATTGACAAAAAGGCAGGAGTTAGAGCTGGATGTAGCAGAGTTAAAGATGTTAAGATTTGCACTGGGTGTGATGATGGTGGACATGATTAGAAATAAGTATATTGGAGGGACAGCCCAGGTTGGAAGGTTTGGAGACAAAGCCAAAGAGGCAGGATTACGTTGATTTGGACATGTGCTGAGGAGGAATGCAGAGCATATTGGGAAAAAGGTGCTAAGGATGAAGCTACCAGGTAACAGGAAAAGAGGAAGGCCTAAGATAAGGTTTATGGATGTGGTGAGAGAGGACATGCAGGTGGTTGTTGTGACAGAGCAAGATGCAGAGGACAGGAAGAAATGGAAACAGATGATCCGCTGTGGTGACCCCTAACAGGAACAGCTGAAAGAAGATGATGATGAGAAATGTATTGACCTTCTTACAGCACCAGTACATAGTGTCCCTGAATTTTTAGCAACAATTTTTAATGAAGGAGCCAGCTCCTCAACTATTAGGGTACAACTAGCTGCCATTTCGAATTTTCATGTTGGGACTGAAAATTCCTTGGCTTCATCTAACATTTGTAAAGCCTTTTTGATAGGTACCCTTCATTTGAGATCCTCTGATAAGGTAGGATCCAGCTCTGTCATGGGATTTAAATTTGATATTACAGTCCTTAATTCATTCACCTTTCAAACCAGCAGCTAAATGAGAGTTAACATTTTGACCTAAAAACTATATTTTTGGTAGCCATCACTTCTGCTAGAAGACTGTCAGAACTTCAAGTCACTCCTCACTTAATATTTCATAAGGATAGGGTGGCTTTACAAACCAATCCTACCTTCCTCCCTAAGGTGGTGTCAGAATCAAACATCAACCAATCTATTAATTTGCCAGTTTTCCTTCCAAATTTTACAAACAAGGGTGAATATAGGTTACACTTACTGGACATTCACAGGCAATCATATTCTTACTTACATAAACAAAAAAATTTAGAAAAACAGATCAATTGTTTGTCTCCTTTGTGGATTCCAAATTGGGCAAGCCAGTCACAAAGGTAACCTTAGCCAGATGGTTTACTGATTGCATATCTTTTGTCTATAACAAATTAGGCCTTTCTTTACCAAAACAATTGAGAGCCCATTTAACCAGGTCAGTGGCAACATCTTCAGTATTTTCATCAAGAGCTTCCATGGATTATATATGTGCGACTGGTACTTGGGCTACCCCTCATACCTTTATTGCTCACATACCTGTCACATACCAGGTTACTTGCTCTAAAGACCTTAACCTGGTATGTGACATTATTAGATGGGTAACTGTAAATTCACCCCGGGGGTTCCACCTGTGTGCCTCTTGGAAAGGGGCAGTAGATACTGATCATGGAAATAAGAGAGGAACTTGGCTAGGCTTGTAAGGGCCCTAGGGCCATTAGCCTAGTAACTTCCTATGATCCTATGATCCAAATTGGATTTGGTTTCATGGGGAAGAGCAGCCTTTGGCTCAACTGTGCTCAGGAATATCCTTCCTTAGAG
The DNA here is from genome assembly GCF_019279795.1 of Protopterus annectens. Taxonomy (NCBI): domain Eukaryota; kingdom Metazoa; phylum Chordata; order Ceratodontiformes; family Protopteridae; genus Protopterus; species Protopterus annectens. The sequence goes on along the minus strand of NC_056729.1, from coordinate 1,644,048,245 downwards.
TCTTCCCGGGATTTCAGGTAGCTGGGGACTCTGTCCCAGTGGTTGAGGAATGAATGAAAACTGACATTTGATAAAGAGGTGATGTACTCACCATAACATTCTATCTGTGTTGTCCATTTTCATTCCTCCTCAACCTCCCCACCAACAACTCCTTACCTTTGAACTATTGACTTCTGGAAGAATAAGACATTGTAAAGAAACCACTGTTCCTTATGTTGAGCTCCAGATATGGATTTATGTTATCATGTTGCTAATTTTTCACTGTATACTATAAGCCAGCAAATGTGATCTGAGGTATGTTAGGGGATATAGAATTATGGATAAGGTAGGAGCTCGAGTGTTTGTTAGTGGCCACAAGCTGAAAATAACATCCGAGTCAGATGAGAGGGTTGGATCTGGACCCAATGGTTCAGGAAGGATGAAAATGGACAACACAGAGGAAACATTATGGTGAGTACATAACTTCTTTGTAAGAATGTTGCCTAATTTTGCTGTCACTGATCTCAGAGTGTTGCCATCAGCATTTCAAGTCCACTATTAATAGCTTCCTATGTTCCTCATGTCCTAAACACATTTTATTATTATTGCATCCTATGAGGAAGTGTTCTCATTTGCCTATTGTGTGACTCTGAGCAAGTCACTTAACCAGACAGTATTCCAAGGTTGCTCCTATAATGGAGACAAGTGTGACCAGTGGGTTTACCTGATTAACAAATGTATTAATTAAAAGCATACTAATCATTTTAAAGAAGCTGTTCCACCTCCACATTGAAGTCATGCCTTTACAACTCCAGCATCTAAATATACAATATCCAAGGCTGCACAAGCTGAGAGAAAAATGGAAATTTGAAATATAAGTGTGTGTGTGTGTGTGTGTGTGTGTGTGTGTGTGTGTGTGTGTGTGTGTGTGTGTGTGTGTGTGTATATATATATATATATATATGTATATATATATGTATATATATATATATATATATATGTATATATATATGTATATATATATATATATATATATATATATATAGAGAGAGAGAGAGAGAGAGAGTTAGTTGAATGTTCTATGTTACTAACAGAAGGTTGGTGGTTGGTATAATGGTTAAGGTTGCTACCTTGCAGGCACATGGTAAAGGGTTTCATTCTCACCATTGTGAGTACGGCTGGGCTTAAAAAAAAGCATGGACTCACTAGCTTAGAGATCAGCTATGATCCTATCATCCTGTGACAACTTAAGACAGTGATCAGACAGCTGTGATAATACGACTACCAAAGCAGCATTTGTTAACAAATTATAGGGGAATCACTAAATATGGTTGGCTGTCACATGGTGCATTGCTTGGACAAGTTCTTTTTAGCATATTTGTATCTGATGTCACACAGCAGTGGAGAACTTTTTTAACCTTTTTACCATAACTGTCCACCACAGTGGTAACAGACAGTGAAATTAATCTCCTGTGAGAATTTCAAAAGTCTGTAGGGTGGGTAGGCAAGTGCTGGCTGTGTTTTACTGTAGAACAGTGCAAAATGATGCATATTGCTGAGCAAAACTATACAAATTGAGATGAGCTTAAAGAGGACAGAAGAGGAAAGGAATCTCTGATTATATTCCCCTTATGGTGGCGCATTCAGACCAGTGTGAAAGGGCAGTGGCTGAGACGAACAGCAAGCTTTAATATATCAGATAGTGTAATATCTGATGCCAACAGCATGCTAGGATATATGAGCTAGTATGGTGTTTACACCAACAGCATTCTGGGATATATGAGCTAGTATGGTGTTTAGACCAACAGCATGCTAGGATATATGAGCTAGTATGGTGTTTAGACCAACAGCATGCTGGGATATATGAGCTAGTATGGTGTTTAGACCAATAGCATGCTGGAATATATCAGCAAGTGTAGCAGAATCTGGAGATGCTATTGATATCCTTCCTTTGTACACAGCACTAGTAATGTCCCATCAGAAAATAGGCAGACAGTATAAAAAAAAAAAAAAGAACAGTGCTATGATCAGAGGCTTCAGGGACTGGAATGCACACATTGGAAGAGAACACGGACAGAGAGAGAGAGATAAAGTGAGAGAAGGATGCAAAAAGAGTGGCACATCATTCTCACAGGCATTTATATTTACTTATTTAGTTAGTTATACATTGTTAATAGTGTTACTGTACTGGTCCAGAGACCCCTCCTGGCCATGATGCAATGGTGATGAGTTCAGGAAGAGCGGTGGAGGGCTCATACTTGGGAACTGGATGTAGCAGTAAGAAGACAATAACATCTGGAATCCAGTTTCAGAGGGAACTGCGGTATTTAGTTCAACAGAGAGCTGGTATGCCTGAGGCAAAAGGAACAGGGGTGGGGTAGGGGGAACTGGGTATCTAGAAACCTGTGATATTCATTCCACTGGCACCTTCTTCTCCAGCATGCTTTATATGCTCAAATGTCTTCTGTGAAAGTCATAGAACCTGGTCTGCACAGGTTTGAATCTCCTGAACAAGTTAGGGTGGTATATCCAGAATTGATCTGACATCTCCCATGCTCTTTTTTCTACTGCTAAATGGATTCCTGGCTAGTACAACCTAGATGCCCTCTTCAGTACATCATAGGATATGAAAACGCTTACATTTCTTTCCTATGTTTAGAAGTTACTCCCTTTGATACCATGCTCTTCTCTCTTTCTGTTTGTCTCCATTTAGCGTTTTATGTTAAAAATCTAGGATCTGCTCAGTATGGTACCACTGAATTACTGAACTAGGTGAATCATAAGGTGCTTTGCAGCACTGAATAGACCATAAAGCGTGTTTCTTTTTTCCAGGGACAAGCCTGTTTGTCACTTTTTGCTTTAACTGACTGATGTTACTGTGTGACTCGCTTTTCACCCTCATTTAAACCTTGAGGAGTGCATTGCATGAACCTGCCAATGGTCAGATATGTGTTGTGCATTTTATCTTTCGTTTTTTTTCCCACCCATATTTCCACCCTCCCACTGCCCAGTTTTGGCTCTAATATGTATATTAAAAAAAAGTATTTTTTTATTTTCAACCAGTACTTCTGCCTTGATAAAGTCACTTTCAATTTTTTTCTTTTTTTTCCAATCTGCTCAAATTACTGACAGTCTTTATGTTATGAATCATGAAGATCAAATTTTCTTTAAACACAGGAAATCTTTGTTCACCCGTCTCATGCTTCTGCCCCCAGTGATCTTTAACTTCACATTAAATTATTAAGTTATCTTAGCAGCTACTTCTAAAATGTGCTGTTCCTGCTGTGTTGCTGTACCACAAATCAACTGCAGAGCATTTAGTGTTTTGGAATTAGTAATGAATTCCAGATCTTGGAATTTTGAATTATGGATCTCTATCCAAGATCTCTTGTAGACACAGTATTGAAAATAAATTTTTGTTTAACATTGTTGAAGAGATGGCTTTGTTCTTTTCAAAACCCAAATGCCTTTTACTCTTGCATTCATAGGTTCAGAGGCTCAAAGGTGTATACCTGGCTATCAACCATTTGGCCCTTATAAGCCTAGCTGTACAATCCAAATTTGACCCACAAATTTGATTTATATAGGGGGTGATTTACTGACTCCCTTTGTCCGTCAGAGACTTAGGCACCATATCAGGCATGAATTTCTGATGACTATATATTGGCCCAAGTTGTGCTTAAACAGGGATAGGAAGAACTCTGCCTCACATGGATGGGGAGCCTGTTCCAGAGAATGGCAATTCTCTGAGAAACATATCTGTGTCTCCAACATGGCCTATTTATGTCGCAAGCAAAATTTAGTTTTTTTTTAATCTAGCAGTTCTGATGCTGTTTGTTTATCAGATGTGCAAAAGCTTGTCAAAACAGAGTCTAGGGATGTATTATATGCCAGGCAAAGATCATCTTTCAGCAGTCTGCGTAATACACTAAACAGACCGGGCTTTGAAGCGATCAGTGTAGAGCGCTGTGTTTACAAACTGGTTTCCTGTAATACTGGAAATGCAGAATTGCTCTACTTATTGTTTCACCTTTGAATTACCGCATCTTATAGACAAAGAAAATATGTAGTTTCCAAAAATACATCTTAAAGCTTCATCCTTCAGAATTCTGAGACACATAAATTGTATTCTTATGTGCTCCATCACACAAAGTTAAGCATACCAAACAGAATATTCTTCTGTCCCAGCATTACAGGCAACCTGTTTCCAAGCAATGACATACTCATTGCTTCTAACAACCCTTAAATAAAGGATCGTTATATGCCAAGTCGTTAGTAGATGGTTTGCTTCACGGGTAGATTTCGGAGGTCTGTTTCCGTGGGGTGTGTCTACTGCAACTACATGATATGTTTCCTTAGTGAACATCTTAACATATGTATTCTTCATAGGGACCAAGACGAATATGGCAGGACAGCATTGTCTCAAGTTTAAATTTCTTGCCCCTTGCCTAGAGTACACCTTCTATCCTAAATTTAAAGAAATCTTAATCAGTCTCAAATACTGGACTGGACCATTTGTTCCTATCTTTTTGTTGCTTGGAACTCATTTGATCAGCTCAATAATAAAGCATTCATTGCTTTTATAAAACACCTAAATTAACAACAAAAGTATGAAAAGCTCTTAGACAGCAGGGCTACACTCCTTTTCTCCTTTCCTTTATTCTTCAAGGTGTTGGACAAACATTCATTTGTTCTCATTTAGACACAGTTACAAGCACAGGATGTGAAAACGGTAAATACTTGAAAGTAATGTTTAATACAGGGTGATAAGGTGATAAGGTCCATCAGTGCGTGTGTGTGTGTGTGTGTGTGTGTGTGTGTGTGTGTGTGTGTGTGTGTGTGTGTGTGTGTGTGTGTATGTGTGTGCACGTGCGCATGTATGTGTGTGTGTGTGTGTGTGTGTGTGTGTGTGTGTGTGTGTGTGTGTGTGTGTGTCTGTGTGTGTGTGTGTGTGTGTGTGTGTGTGTGTGTGTGTGTGTGTGTGTGCACGCATGTATGTGTGTGTGTGTGTGTGTGTGTGTGTGTGTGTGTGTGTGTGTGTGTGTCTGTGTGTGTGTGTGTGTGTGTGTGTGTGTGTGTGTGTGTGTGTGTGTGTGTGTGTGTGCGTGTGTGTGTGTGTGTGTCTGTGTGTGCATGTGTGTGTTTGTGCGTGCGAGCGTGTGTATGTGTGCATGCGTGTGTGTGTATGTGTGCATGTGTGTGTATGTGTGCATGTGTATGTGTGTGTGTGTCTGTCTGTATCTGTGTGTCTATGGACCACTCTACCTACCTGCTCAATAAATAAATGGATGCATATTTGAAATTTCAAGTCTCATAACTGGGTTCCTTAGAACAGGAGAACTGCAAGTGTCACTGTGGGAGAACTTTGTGCTAAGTTCAAGGTTGCAGTACCTCAGAAGTATCCCCCCCCCTTCTCTTATGGACAGAGATTGCAGACCTAATACCCGTAAGTAGAAGAGGTTTGTGAGTAATAATGAGTTTTGAATTAACAGGTTTGTGGGTAACAATGAGTTTTGAATTAACATTCCTTTTGTTTCTGTCATAGTTTGTTTCTCAAAGTTGCATGGCCCACAGTTTTAACTCACACTTTTGACAAGGATTCCCTCCCCAAGGCTATTGTTTTGTCAACTATGAGGTTGAAAATGAAGGAATAAAGAAAAATAGGATTTTTTTAAAAAATAAAATATTTTCCTTTCTTATTTTTACTGTAAATACAGAAGGGGAAATATTTTTCAGGAGTACACTGTTTGAAAATATGCAATATAATCCAACTGTGCATTGTAAAAATATCTAAACCTTCTGTGAATTACACAGGTGGAGTGCTTATTGTAAGACTTTACCTTATATGTAGGCCCGGTTAACCTTTGATGTATTCCATGTTTAGTGAAAGGGACTGAACAAGGAGTGGATGCTCGCATTCCATTGTACGTGGCACTGGTGACGGAGGTATAAACAACTGTAGGTGAAAAACCCCTATTTACATATAAGATGAATAATAATTTAAAGTATTTATTGGAAAATAATTAGTCCAGTAACAACAACAAGTTGAAAGGTACCTCTAGATGTGGGGCATGTGATTATTGTAAGTTTATCATTGATGTTCCTAAGATTACTGTGGGTCCATATAATAGAGAGGTTAGTTTTATGAATGGATCTTGTAATACTATGGGGGTGGTTTACCTAGCCCTTTGCTCAGAATGTGGACAATTCTATATAGGTAAAACTGAGGGGAAGTTGAGTAGAAGGATGTATGAGCATTTTTATAGTATTAAGAGAAATGATTAAAAAAATGCACTATGTAAACATATTAAGATGTTCCCTTGCCATAGTTTTAAGTTTGGTATACTAGAAGTAGTAGGACATGATTTTAGAGGTGGTGATTGGAATAATAAATTATTGAGGGCTGAAGTCAAATGGCAATTAAGACTAAATGCTAGTGAAACCCCAGGATTAAATGAGCATATTAGTATTAAACATGAATTAAAATATAGGGCATTAAAACGTTAGGTCTCAGGTTATATATACTATAACTACTATTATATATATACCTGTTAAATATTTTTAAAGATGTTTTATTTCTGTTTGTTTGAATACTATATTGTTAAAATGCACACTGTTTTTTTGAAGCTTTTAGGATGTAGATGACATTTGTATGTTTCTTTAAAAGACAGGATTGTACCTAATTGAGTTAATTGAATCTATTATATAAGGCTGAAGTTATGGTGAGGAATTTGTTCTGATGAAGTGATAATATGAAAGCACTTGACCTGGATGTAATTTTTTATTTTTATTTTATTGTGGTACTGTGAATTAAATCTTTGGGCATTAGTTACTGGAGTCGGAGTGGTTACTGGATTATTAATTGTTGTTTTTTTCACTCTTCACCCTGGTTTTTACTAGTCATTGTCAAGGACCCAATGGCCAGATATCTCCTCAGATGTAAATAAACTCAGTTTCAGTACTGATTACACATTGCAGAGATGTTGGGCTGTTTGACCTGGTAAACAAAGAGACTTACTTACCTTAATGTTACATTTATGCACAGGTGTTCTGCATTTTATTATAAATATATTTTGCTGAAAAATATTTACCTTTCCGTAGTTTCAAGTACTTTCTTTCACTTTGTAATTTCATCTGTGCCTTTCTATTTCTGTATTTCAGAATTTAGCAAGTGATTTTGCATAACGCTGGACGCTATTGTTTTTCTTGTTATGTTTATTTCTGTAATCTTTCATATTTTCTTCTCTGTATCTTCTTAATCATTCTCTTCTCTCCATATTATTTTTTTTGTTTTCTGCATTTGTGTTTCATATTTTTTGTTATTAGTTTAGTGTATCTCTCATATGTTCCTTCCACTTCTTACACCATCCATGTTACTTTTATATTTGAGCATAAAAAATGAATGAGAAAAACAGTTTTCTTAGTTGGAAGATGTAGAACTATTATTTTATACATTTACTTTTGCTAGAAACTGCAGAAGACGATATCTGTGTTTTCTACATAAGGAAGACAGTATCTAGGATTATGAAATGTCACTTGTATGACTTTGAACAAAACAACCTGAATGAGCAGGTGTGGTGCAGAAAGATAAACTGCTCTGAATACCTGTTTGCTGTCTGTGTATTTATCACTGAATCCCAATACATTCAGTTTTCCAAAAGATGAATATCAAGCTGATTTCCCTGCACCTCCCACCTGTTTCTATAAGCCCAGGAGAATGCCTGCACACTAATTGCACCTCTACTTGTTCTGCCCACAGTACATGCAGAAGAGGAACCCCTTGTATAATGAGGTAAAGGAAGAGACAGTTTGGTCCATGGAGCGCTTCAACGAATACATTAATGAGAAGTTTACAGCAGCCAAGAATCTCCCCAAGGACTGGGTCTTCACTGTTTTTACGGTGAGTGCATGCAACTGCTTGTACACAGGGCTCCAATTAAAAACAAAGGGTCTGTTTTTTTTTTTTTGCAAGACCCCCAGGGAACCTGGGAGCACAAGCTTATGGAGTAAAAGTGAAATGATCTTCCTGTGTTTCCATCGCAATTATTTGGTTGGAGAGCCTGCAGTTAGTAGCACACCTCACAAGTAAGAGCTTAAAAGCAGTTTTAAATGTGAAGGGATATTTTTTACAAGAAATACATTATATGCTTGACTTCTACTTGGAACTTAGTAACTAGTGCTTGTGAACTTATTGAGTACGAGTAAGTGATACAGCTCTATAATGTTGCAATATGAAACTATGATGCTGTTTGACTGACACAAAAAGTTTAAATAGATTTATAGCCCTGATGTTGCATTGAAATACAGAAGCTACAGCTTCAAAACATTCTGTTTCATGTTGTTCAAGATTCCACTTCTGTTTGACTGCTGTCTGTGGTTTTCTAGTTGCTGTCATTAAGCTGTCTCACTTTTAATCTCTTCTGGCTACCTGTCAGACAGATAATATCATAATTTTCTCTTTGTGAAACTGATACTTTTATGTAGTTTTCCTACAGAATAATGCCACCACATAGTCTGTTTTGTGACCAACACAGAAATCTGCATTACTTGATGAAATTTATTAAGTGTGGTGAGATACACTATTAGGTAAAAATTATGGATCAAGGACACAAACATACTAGAATGAACTGAGGAAGAAAGTTTAAACTATTTACTTATCTATTGTTTCATGTGCTAAATGATTAGTCCCACTGGGATTCTGGCTTTATTACAGAGGAATATCGGGGCCTATAACAGTCAGACAAGTACCATGGCAGACCCAGTTATTAAACATGTTATTATTATTATATAGTAGCATACAGCAGACATTGATAGTCAGCTGGTGACATAAACTGCATGTGGTGATTTATAATACACACACACACACACACACACGGGTCCTTCCTAGTTGGATCATCAAATTTACACTACAAAAATGAAAACACCAAGACTATATTACTGAAAGAGCAGTTTGCCGAGTGTGGTGCAAGACACAGAACTACATATTTGTGTCAGTACTATTCCATGACAAAATCCATAAACAGAATAAGGCAGAGGACTCCACGTAGAGCTGCTCAAGTCTTTATTCAATAAAATCAGAAATAAAACCTTGTATAAGCGCTTTCAGGCTACATGTCCTTCATCAGATAACAAAGAACATTGCAAAAAAAACATTTTAAAAATACAAAGCAACCAATCAACTTTCAGTATTTTACCCTCCTTTTCTTAAAGATAGGTTTTAAAGGTACAACAGTGTTAATACCTGGTGGCTTATCCGCCCCAAGTCTTATAATCCATCTAGTTTCTGCACATTCCGTATCATTGAATAAATCACCTCCTCTAACATTTGGTGTAATCATCTGTATTGCCATAAACAGAAATTTATGTAATTCATTCTTACCTGTTGGGCTAGTGCATTATGTTCATTAGAATGCTTAATATCTGACATATGTTGAAATATCCTTGTTTTAAACATTGTTTTGGTCTTACCCACATAATATGAGTCACAATTCTGGCACACGGCTATGTAAACTAGATTCTTAGTTCTACAATCTGCGTATCCCTTGTATATATATTGTCTACCCGTCCTTGGATGTATAAATGTGTGTTCCTGCAAAATATATCGACATGCTTTGCATTGGTAACATGGATATGTGCCCATCGTCCTTGCAAGTGAATTACCTTTGACATGATGCTTAGGTTCTTTACAGAGCATGCCCTTCAGACTCTTGTTCTTCCTGAATATAACATTTGGTGTAAAATCTAATATATCCTTTAACTTCAGATCTGTATGTAGCACCATAACATTTGGTGTAGTATCTAATATCTCCTTTAACTTCGGATCTGTATGTAGCACCATAATATTTGGTGTAGTATCTAATATCTGCTTTAACTTCGGATCTGTATGTAGCACCATAACATTTGGTGTAGTATCTAATATCTCCTTTAACTTCAGATCTGTATGTAGCACCATAACATTTGGTATGGTATCTAATATCTCCTTTAACTTCGGATCTGTATGTAGCACCATAACATTTGGTATGGTATCTAATGTCTCCTTTAACTTCGGATCTGTATGTAGCACCATAACATTTGGTGTAGTATCTAATGTCTCCTTTAACTTCAGATCTGTATGTAGCACCATAACATTTGGTGTAGTATCTAATATCTCCTTTAACTTCGGATCTGTATGTAGCACCATAACATTTGGTGTAGTATCTAATATCTGCTTTAACTTCGGATCTGTATGTAGCACCATAACATTTGGTGTAGTATCTAATGTCTCCTTTAACTTCGGATCTGTATGTAGCACCATAACATTTGGTGTAGTATCTAATATCTCCTTTAACTTCAGATCTGTATGTAGCACCATAACATTTGGTGTGGTATCTAATGTCTGCTTTAACTTCGGATCTGTATGTAGCACCATAACATTTGGTGTAGTATCTAATATCTCCTTTAACTTCAGATCTGTATGTAGCACCATAACATTTGGTGTAATATCTAATATCTCCTTTAACTTTGGATCTGTATGTAGCACCATAACATTTGGTGTAATATCTAATACCTCCTTTAACTTCAGATCTGTATGTAGCACCATAACATTTGGTGTGGTATCTAATATCTCCTTTAACTTCGGATCTGTATGTAGCACCATAACATTTGGTGTAGTATCTAATATCTCCTTTAACTTCGGATCTGTATGTAGCACCATAACATTTGGTGTGGTATCTAATATCTCCTTTAACTTCGGATCTGTATGTAGCACCATAACATTTGGTGTAGTATCTAATGTCTCCTTTAACTTCAGATCTCTATGTAGCACCATAACATTTGGTGTAGTATCTAATATCTCCTTTAACTTCAGATCTGTATGTAGCACCATAACATTTGGTATAGTATCTAATATCTCCTTTAACTTTGGATCTGTATGTAGCACCATAACATCTGGTGTAGTATCTAATATCTGCTTTAACTTTGGATCTGTATGTAGCACCATAGCATTTGGTGTAATATCTAATATCTGCTTTAACTTCAGATCTGTATGTAGCACCATAACATTTGGTGTAGTATCTAATATCTCCTTTAACTTCAGATCTGTATGTAGCACCATAACATTTGGTATGGTATCTAATATCTCCTTTAACTTCAGATCTGTATGTAGCACCATAACATTTGGTGTAATATCTAATGTCTCCTTTAACTTCGGATCTGTATGTAGCACCATAACATTTGGTGTAGTATCTAATATCTGCTTTAACTTTGGATCTGTATGTAGCACCATAACATTTGGTGTAGTATCTAATGTCTCCTTTAACTTCAGATCTGTATGTAGCACCATAACATTTGGTGTAGTATCTAATATCTCCTTTAACTTCAGATCTGTATGTAGCACCATAACATTTGGTATGGTATCTAATATCTCCTTTAACTTCGGATCTGTATGTAGCACCATAGCATTTGGTGTAGTATCTAATGTCTCCTTTAACTTCGGATCTGTATGTAGCACCATAACATTTGGTATGGTATCTAATATCTCCTTTAACTTCGGATCTGTATGTAGCACCATAACATTTGGTGTAGTATCTAATGTCTCCTTTAACTTCGGATCTGTATGTAGCACCATAACATTTGGTATGGTATCTAATATCTCCTTTAACTTCAGATCTGTATTTAGCACCATAACATTTGGTTTAGTATCTAATATCTGCTTTAACTTCGGATCTGTATGTAGCACCATAACATTTGGTGTAGTATCTAATGTCTCCTTTAATTTTGGATCTGTATGTAGCACCATAACATTTGGTGTAGTATCTAATATCTCATTTAACTTCGGATCTGTATGTAGCACCATAACATTTGGTGTAGTATCTAATGTCTCCTTTAACTTCAGATCTGTATGTAGCACCATAACATTTGGTGTAGTATCTAATATCTGCTTTAACTTCAGATCTGTATGTAGCACCATAACATTTGGTGTGGTATCTAATGTCTCCTTTAACTTCGGATCTGTATGTACCACCATGACATTTGGTATGGTATCTAATATCTCCTTTAACTTCGGATCTGTATGTAGCACCATAACATTTGGTGTAGTATCTAATACCTCCTTTAACTTCAGATCTGTATGTAGCACCATAACATTTGGTGTGGTATCTAATGTCTCCTTTAACTTCGGATCTCTTTGTAGCACCATAACATTTGGTGTAGTATCTAATATCTCCTTTAACTTTGGATCTGTATGTAGCACCATAACATTTGGTGTAGTATCTAATATCTGCTTTAACTTCGGATCTGTATTTAGCACCATAACATTTGGTATGGTATCTAATATCTACTTTAACTTCGGATCTGTATGTAGCACCATAACATTTGGTATGGTATCTAATCTCTCCTATAACTTCAGATCTGTATGTAGCACCATAACATTTGGTGTAGTATCTAATATCTCCTTTAACTTCAGATCTATATGTAGCACCTGCCAATGATGTTTGATTATTTCACAAATATTACCCACATCACTGCTATATGTAAGTACCATATTAGTTCTACCTTTACCCTCAAATGGTATCACCTGTTGTACATTGTTGGCAGTTATTCCACCCACTCTTCTGAGCCAAGGTCTGGCTGTGTTATTACGTTTGGTCTTGCTAATTCTTATTAAAGATTCTAACCTATCACTTTTGTAGCCCTTCTGCATTAAGTTATTCTGAAAATTGTCCACCTCTTCATGAAATTTAGCATCCTCACTACATATTCTTGAAATCCTACATACTTGTCCTTTGACTATATTGTCAAAGGTATGACGTGGGTGCATGCTATCAAAAGGTAGCAGACTGCTACGCCAGCATGTTTTTCTATATAAGGATGTCATGAGACCACCTTCCACTCGGCTACTTAGATGTACATCCAGAAAATCTAGATTCATTTCAGAATAGTTGACAGAGAACCTGAAGAACTCAGAGCTCTCTTCTAAATAAACTATAAAAGCTTTCAGTTTTTGTTCAGTGCCATCCCATAAAAAGAAAATATCATCAGCAAAACAAACATAGAAACATACTTTATTAGTCCATGCATGTGTAACTTCAAATATGGTGTTTATTTTATTTATTTTTATTTTATTTTACATTTGTTGACCGGGCTAGTCTAGCTGGATACATGTCCATTTATAGAGGCCCAGGTAGAAAAGCTCCAAGAAATCATACATAGTTAAAACAGAAGTTATTACAGATATTATAAAACAGCAAGTATTACAAAAGCCAATTATAATATTATCCTCCCAGTATGCCAACACAAGGTTGGCATATGAGTTCGCACAGGGTGTGCCCATGGCAACACCCTGTTGTTGCCTATAACAATCTACTTGGCATGTGAAAATATTGTATTCCAAGACAATATTCAAAAGCTTGCTAATTCTTTGTATAGTGTCCATACTGAATTGTGTTTTATTAAGCAGTATGCTCTCTATTGCTTGAATACCATATCTATTGTCAATCACTGTAAAGAGATTATTCACATCCTGTGTGACAAACATATATTTCTTATCATTCACCTTGGTTAAGTGCTCAGCCAAAGCTGTAACAAATTGTGCTGTATCCTTCAATATTCTGGGGTAAAGACTTAATATAGGTTTTAATACACATTCAACCCAAATAGAGATGTTTACAGTGACCCTACCCCTTCCTGAAATGATAGGTCTTAGGGGTGGATCAGTAACACTTTTATGGATTTTAGGAAGCACTTTAAATTCAAGTGTCATTGGATATTGAATCCATAAAAAATTCTTTAATTCTTCATCCAACAAACCTACAGCTTGTAGGTTTGTAATAATATTCTCTACCTTATCTGCCAAATTTTTAACCATGATAGGAGAAAGTTTAACAAATGTAGAAGCATCTTCCAACAACATTTTTAATTTTTCACAATAGAATTCTTTATTCATGACAACTACGGAACCCGTTTTATCTGCTGGTTTTATAATAATACTGTCATTCTCTATCAAACCATCAAATGCCATTCTTTGTGTTCTAGACAGATTATAATTTTTTTTCTTCAGATCATGTTTAAAATATTCTTCTACTTCCTGCTCACATAATTTAACAAAAACGGACATGGCAGGGCAAAATATCGGCATATAATCACTCGATAGCCGTAAATTCTTATTCTCTTCGGACTTGGCATTACCCACAAACATTTGTTTAAACATAACATTCCTAGCAAAACTTAAAACATCTAAAATAACTTGACTATGATCAGACATAGCATCTGGAACAAAGGTCAAGCCTTTGTTCAATACTAGCATTTGTTCAGCACTAAGCTCAGTATCAGACAAATTGTAAACAATATTAGAGTCACCCACAGTCATCCCGAGACTCTCCATCTCTTCTGTTCGTGATATTGCGGCATACTCCATTTGCGTGGGTTCTTCTTGCGAACAGGCACTGGTAGCATAAGAAAGGTTTTACTAAAGACAGGAGGGGAAACTTTGGGTTTTGCTCCCAACATGACGAAGGCATCCTCCGTACTCACTGTGGAGCGTTCATGTCCTGATTGACTCTCCTCCATGCTGGAGCGTAATGACGACACATTATCCTCATTGGTCAGTGCAGCAAGGGAGTGAGATATGATATTTACATATAGCAGTGATGTGGGAAATATTTGTGAAATAATCAAACATCATTGGCAGGTGCTACATACAGATCCGAAGTTGAAGGCGATATTAGATACTACACCAAATGTTGTGGTGCTACATACAGATCTGAAGTTAAAGGAGACATTAGATACCACACCAAATGTTATGGTGCTACATACAGATCCGAAGTTAAATGAGATATTAGATACCATACCAAATGTTATGGTGCTACATACAGATCTGAAGTTAAAGGAGATATTAGATACTACACCAAATGTTATGGTGCTACATACAGATCCGAAGTTAAAGCAGATATTAGATACTACACCAAATGTTATGGTGCTACATACAGATCCGAAGTTAAAGCAGATATTAGATACTACACCAAATGTTATGGTGCTACATACAGATCTGAAGTTAAAGGAGATATTAGATACTACACCAAATGTTATGGTGCTACATACAGATCCGAAGTTAAAGGAGATATTAGATACCACACCAAATGTTATGGTGCTACATACAGATCTGAAGTTAAAGCAGATATTAGATACTACACCAGATGTTATGGTGCTACATACAGATCTGAAGTTAAAGGAGACATTAGATACCACACCAAATGTTATGGTGCTACATACAGATCCAAAGTTAAAGGAGATATTAGATACCATACCAAATGTTATGGTGCTACATACAGATCTGAAGTTAAAGCAGATATTAGATACTACACCAAATGTTATGGTGCTACATACAGATCCGAAATTAAAGGAGATATTAGATACTACACCAAATGTTATGGTGCTACATACAGATCCAAAGTTATAGGAGATATTAGATACCACACCAAATGTTATGGTGCTTCATACAGATCCAAAGATATAGGAGATATTAGATACTACACCAAATGTTATGGTGCTACATATAGATCCGAAGTTAAAGGAGACATTAGATATTACACCAAATGTTATGGTGCTACATACAGATCCGAAGTTAAATGAGATATTAGATACTACACCAAATGTTATGGTGCTACATACAGATCCGAAGTTAAATGAGATATTAGATACTACACCAAATGTTATGGTGCTACATACAGATCTGAAGTTAAAGCAGATATTAGATACTACACCAAATGTTATGGTGCTACATACAGATCTGAAGTTAAAGGAGACATTAAATACCACACCAAATGTTATGGTGCTACATACAGATCCGAAGTTAAAGCAGATATTAGATACTACACCAAATGTTATGGTGCTACATACAGATATGAAGTTAAAGCAGATATTAGATAATACACCAAATGTTATGGTGCTACATCCAGATCTGAAGTTAAAGGAGACATTAGATACTACACCAAATGTTATGGTGCTACATACAGATCCGAAGTTAAAGCAGATATTAGATACTACACCAAATGTTATGGTGCTACATACAGATCTGAAGTTAAAGGAGACATTAGATACCACACCAAATGTTATGGTGCTACATACAGATCCGAAGTTAAAGCAGATATTAGATACTACACCAAATGTTATGGTGCTACATACAGATCTGAAGTTAAAGCAGATATTAGATACTACACCAAATGTTATGGTGCTACATACAGATCTGAAGTTAAAGGAGACATTAGGTACTACACCAAATGTTATGGTGCTACATACAGATCCGAAGTTAAAGCAGATATTAGATACTACACCAAATGTTATGGTGCTACATACAGATCTGAAGTTAAAGTAGACATTAGATACCACACCAAATGTTGTGGTGCTACATACAGATCCGAAGTTAAAGGAGACATTAGATACTACACCAAATGTTATGGTGCTACATACAGATCCGAAGTTAAAGGAGATATTAGATATCATACCAAATGTTATGGTGCTACATACAGATCTGAAGTTAAAGGAGATATTAGATACCATACCAAATGTTATGGTGCTACATACAGATCTGAAGTTAAAGCAGATATTAGATACTACACCAAATGTTATGGTGCTACATACAGATCTGAAATTAAAGGAGATATTAGATACTACACCAAATGTTATGGTGCTACATACAGATCTGAAGTTAAATGAGATATTAGATACTACACCAAATGTTATGGTGCTACATACAGATCCGAAGTTAAAGGAGATATTAGATACTACACCAAATGTTATGGTGCTACATACAGATCCGAAGTTAAAGCAGATATTAGATACTACACCAAATGTTATGGTGCTACATACAGATCCGAAGTTAAAGGAGATATTAGATACTACACCAAATGTTATGGTGCTACATACAGATCCGAAGTTAAAGCAGATATTAGATACTACACCAAATAATATGGTGCTACATACAGATCCGAAGTTAAATGAGATATTAGATCTACACCAAATGTTATGGTGCTACATACAGATCCGAAGTTAAAGCAGATATTAGATACTACACCAAAGGTTATGGTGCTACATACAGATCTGAAGTTAAAGGAGACATTAGATACTACACCAAATGTTATGGTGCTACATACAGATCTGAAGTTAAAGCAGATATTAGATACTACACCAAATGTTATGGTGCTACATACAGATCTGAAGTTAAAGGAGACATTAGATACCACACCAATGTCATGGTGCTACATACAGATCCGAAGTTAAAGCAGATATTAGATACTACACCAAATGTTATGGTGCTACATACAGATCCGAAGTTAAATGAGATATTAGATACTACACCAAATGTTGTGGTGCTACATACAGATCTGAAGTTAAAGCAGATATTAGATACTACACCAAATGTTATGGTGCTACATACAGATCTGAAGTTAAAGGAGACATTAGATACTACACCAAATGTTATGGTGCTACATACAGATCCGAAGTTAAAGCAGATATCAGATACTACACCAAATGTTATGGTGCTACATACAGATATGAAGTTAAAGGAGACATTAGATACCACAACAAATGTTATGGTGCTACATACAGATCCGAAGTTAAAGGAGACATTAGATACTACACCAAATGTTATGGTGCTACATACAGATCCGAAGTTAAAGGAGATATTAGATACCATACCAAATGTTATGGTGCTACATACAGATCTGAAGTTAAAGGAGATATTAGATACCATACCAAATGTTATGGTGCTACATACAGATCTGAAGTTAAAGCAGATATTAGATACTACACTAAATGTTATGGTGCTACATACAGATCTGAAATTAAAGGAGATATTTGATACTACACCAAATGTTATGGTGCTACATACAGATCTGAAGTTAAAGGAGACATTAGATACTACACAAAATGTTATGGTGCTACATACAGATCCGAAGTTAAATGAGATATTAGATACTACACCAAATGTTATGGTGCTACATACAGATCCGAAGTTGAAGCAGATATTAGATACTACACCAAATGTTATGGTGCTACATACAGACCCGAAGTTAAAGCAGATATTAGATACTACACCAGATGTTATGGTGCTACATACGGATCCGAAGTTAAAGCAGACATTAGATACTACACCAAATGTTATGGTGCTAAATACATATCTGAAGTTAAAGGAGACATTAGATACTACACCAAATGTTATGGTGCTACATACAGATCCGAAGTTAACTGAGATATTAGATACTACACCAAATGTTATGGTGCTACATACAGATCCGAAGTTAAAGCAGATATTAGATACTACACCAAATGTTATGGTACTACATACAGATCCAAAGTTAAAGCAGATATTAGATACTACACCAGATGTTATGGTGCTACATACAGATCCGAAGTTAAAGCAGACATTAGATACCACACCAAATGTTATGGTGCTACATACAGATCCGAAGTTAAAGGAGATATTAGATACTACACCAAATGTTATGGTGCTACATACAGATCCGAAGTTAAAGGAGATATTAGATACTACACCAAACGTTATGGTGCTACATACAGATCTGAAGTTAAAGGAGATATTAGATACCATACCAAATGTTATGGTGCTACATACAGATCTGAAGTTAAAGGAGACATTAGATACTACACCAAATCTTAAGGTGCTACATACAGATCCGAAGTTAAAGCAGATATTAGATACCATACCAAATGTTATGGTGCTACATACAGATCTGAAGTTAAAGCAGATATTAGATACTACACCAAATGTTATGGTGCTACATACAGATCTGAAGTTAAAGGAGATATTAGATACTACACCAAATGTTATGGTGCTACATACAGATCTGAAGTTAAAGGAGATATTAGATACTACACCAAATGTTATGGTGCGACATACAGATCCGAAGTTAAAGGAGATATTAGATACCATACCAAATGTTATGGTGCTACATACAGATCCGAAGTTAAAGGAGGTATTAGATACTACACCAAATGTTATGGTGCTACATACAGATCTGAAGTTAAAGGAGACATTAGATACCATACCAAATGTTATGGTGCTACATACAGATCCAAAGTTAAATGAGATATTAGATACCATACCAAATGTTATGGTGCTACATACAGATCCAAAGTTTAAGGAGGTATTAGATACTACACCAAATGTTATGGTGCTACATACAGATCCAAAGTTAAAGGAGACATTAGATACTACACCAAATGTTATGGTGCAACATACAGATCCAAAGTTAAAGGAGATATTAGATACTACACCAAATGTTATGGTGCTACATACAGATCCGAAGTTAAAGGAGATATTAGATACTACACCAAATGTTATGGTGCTACATACAGATCTGAAGTTAAAGGAGACATTAGATACTACACCAAATGTTATGGTGCTACATACAGTTCCGAAGCTAAATGAGATATTAGATACTACATTAAATGTTATGGTGCTACATACAGATCTGAAGTTAAAGGAGGTATTAGATACTACACCAAATGTTATGGTGCTACATACAGATCCGAAGTTAAAGGAGATATTAGATACCACACCAAATGTTATGGTGCTACATACAGATCTGAAGTTAAAGGAGATATTAGATACCACACCAAATGTTATGGTGCTACATACAGATCTGAAGTTAAAGGAGATATTAGATACTACACCAAATGTTATGGTGCTACATACAGATCCGAAGTTAAAGGAGATATTAGATACCATACCAAATGTTATGGTGCTACATACAGATCCGAAGTTAAAGCAGATATTAGATACTACACCAAATGTTATGGTGCTACATACAGATCCGAAGTTAAAGGAGATATTAGATACCATACCAAATGTTATGGTGCTACATACAGATCTGAAGTTAAAGGAGATATTAGATACTACACCAAATGTTATGGTGCTACATACAGATCCGAAGTTAAATCAGATATTAGATACTACACCAAATCTTATGGTGCTACATACAGATCTGAAGTTAAAGGAGATATTAGATACCATACCAAATGTTATGGTGCTACATACAGATCCGAAGTTAAAGGAGACATTAGATACTACATCAAATGTTATGGTGCTACATACAGATCCGAAGTTAAAGGAGATATTAGATACCATACCAAATGTTATGGTGCTACATACAGATCCGAAGTTAAAGGAGACATTAGATACTACACCAAATGTTATGGTGCTACATACAGATCCGAAGTTAAAGGAGATATTAGATACCATACCAAATGTTATGGTGCTACATACAGATCCGAAGTTAAAGGAGATATTAGATACTACACCAAATGTTATGGTGCTACATACAGATCCGAAGTTAAAGCAGATATTACATACTACACCAAATGTTGTGGTGCTACATACAGATCTGAAGTTAAAGGAGACATTAGATACTACACCAAATGTTATGGTGCTACATACAGATCCAAAGTTATAGGAGATATTAGATACCACACCAAATGTTATGGTGCTTCATACAGATCCAAAGTTATAGGAGATATTAGATACCACACCAAATGTTATGGTGCTACATACAGATCTGAAGTTAAAGGAGATATTAGATACTACACCAAATGTTATGGTGCTACGTACAGATCTGAAGTTAAAAGAGACATTAGATACTACACCGAATGTTATGGTGCTACATACAGATCCGAAGTTAAAGGAGATATTAGATACTACACCAAATGTTATGGTGCTACATACAGATCCGAAGTTAAAGGAGACATTAGATACTACACCAAATGTTATGGTGCTACATACAGATCTGAAGTTAAAGGAGATATTAGATACCACACCAAATGGTATGGTGCTACATACAGATCTGAAGTTAAAGGAGATATTAGATACTACACCAAATGTTATGGTTCTACATACAGATCCGAAGTTAAAGGAGACATTAGATACTACACCAAATGTTATGGTGCTACATACAGATCTGAAGTTAAAGGAGATATTAGATACCATACCAAATGTTATGGTGCTACATACAGATCCGAAGTTAAAGGAGACATTAGATACTACACCAAATGTTATGGTGCTACATACAGATCCGAAGTTAAAGGAGATATTAGATACCATACCAAATGTTATGGTGCTACATACAGATCCGAAGTTAAATGAGATATTAGATACTACATTAAATGTTATGGTGCTACATACAGATCTGAAGTTAAAGGAGGTATTAGATACTACACCAAATGTTATGGTGCTACATACAGATCCGAAGTTAAAGGAGATATTAGATACCACACCAAATGTTATGGTGCTACATACAGATCTGAAGTTAAAGGAGATATTAGATACTACACCAAATGTTATGGTGCTACATACAGATCCGAAGTTAAAGGAGATATTAGATACTACACCAAACGTTATGGTGCTACATACAGATCTGAAGTTAAAGGAGATATTAGATACCATACCAAATGTTATGGTGCTACATACAGATCTGAAGTTAAAGGAGACATTAGATACTACACCAAATCTTATGGTGCTACATACAGATCCGAAGTTAAAGCAGATATTAGATACCATACCAAATGTTATGGTGCTACATACAGATCTGAAGTTAAAGCAGATATTAGATATTACACCAAATGTTATGGTGCTACATACAGATCTGAAGTTAAAGGAGATATTAGATACTACACCAAATGTTATGGTGCTACATACAGATCTGAAGTTAAAGGAGATATTAGATACTACACCAAATGTTATGGTGCGACATACAGATACGAAGTTAAAGGAGATATTAGATACCATACCAAATGTTATGGTGCTACATACAGATCCAAAGTTAAAGGAGGTATTAGATACTACACCAAATGTTATGGTGCTACATACAGATCTGAAGTTAAAGGAGACATTAGATACCATACCAAATGTTATGGTGCTACATACAGATCCGAAGTTAAATGAGATATTAGATACCATACCAAATGTTATGGTACTACATACAGATCCAAAGTTAAAGGAGGTATTAGATACTACACCAAATGTTATGGTGCTACATACAGATCCGTAGTTAAAGGAGACATTAGATACTACACTAAATGTTATGGTGCTACATACAGATCCAAAGTTAAAGGAGATATTAGATACTACACCAAATGTTATGGTGCTACATACAGATCCGAAGTTAAAGGAGATATTAGATACTACACCAAATGTTATGGTGCTACATACAGATCTGAAGTTAAAGGAGACATTAGATACTACACCAAATGTTATGGTGCTACATACAGATCCGAAGTTAAATGAGATATTAGATACTACATTAAATGTTATGGTGCTACCTACAGATCTGAAGTTAAAGGAGGTATTAGATACTACACCAAATGTTATGGTGCTACATACAGATCCGAAGTTAAAGGAGATATTAGATACCACACCAAATGTTATGGTGCTACATACAGATCTGAAGTTAAAGGAGATATTAGATACCACACCAAATGTTATGGTGCTACATACAGATCCGAAGTTAAAGGAGATATTAGATACTACACCAAATGTTATGGTGCTACATACAGATCCGAAGTTAAAGGAGATATTAGATACCATACCAAATGTTATGGTGCTACATACAGATCCGAAGTTAAAGCAGATATTAGATACTACACCAAATGTTATGGTGCTACATACAGATCCGAAGTTAAAGGAGATATTAGATACCATACCAAATGTTATGGTGCTACATACAGATCTGAAGTTAAAGGAGATATTAGATACTACACCAAATGTTATGGTGCTACATACAGATCCGAAGTTAAATCAGATATTAGATACTACACCAAATGTTATGGTGCTACATACAGATCTGAAGTTAAAGGAGATATTAGATACCATACCAAATGTTATGGTGCTACATACAGATCCGAAGTTAAAGGAGACATTAGATACTACACCAAATGTTATGGTGCTACATACAGATCCGAAGTTAAAGGAGATATTAGATACCATACCAAATGTTATGGTGCTACATACAGATCCGAAGTTAAAGGAGACATTAGATACTACACCAAATGTTATGGTGCTACATACAGATCCAAAGTTAAAGGAGATATTAGATACCATACCAAATGTTATGGTGCTACATACAGATCCGAAGTTAAAGGAGATATTAGATACTACACCAAATGTTATGGTGCTACATACAGATCCGAAGTTAAAGCAGATATTAGATACTACACCAAATGTTGTGGTGCTACATTCAGATCTGAAGTTAAAGGAGACATTAGATACTACACCAAATGTTATGGTGCTACATACAGATCCAAAGTTTTAGGAGATATTAGATACCACACCAAATGTTATGGTGCTTCATACAGATCCAAAGTTATAGGAGATATTAGATACCACACCAAATGTTATGGTGCTACATACAGATCCGAAGTTAAAGGAGATATTAGATACTACACCAAATGTTATGGTGCTACATACAGATCCGAAGTTAAAGGAGACATTAGATACTACACCAAATGTTATGGTGCTACATACAGATCTGAAGTTAAAGGAGATATTAGATACCACACCAAATGTTATGGTGCTACATACAGATCTGACTTTAAAGGAGATATTAGATACTACACCAAATGTTATGGTTCTACATACAGATCCGAAGTTAAAGGAGACATTAGATACTACACCAAATGTTATGGTGCTACATACAGATCTGAAGTTAAAGGAGATATTAGATACCATACCATATGTTATGGTGCTACATACAGATCCGAAGTTAAAGGAGACATTAGATACTACACCAAATGTTATGGTGCTACATACAGATCCGAAGTTAAAGGAGATATTAGATACCATACCAAATTTTATGGTGCTACATACAGATCCGAAGTTAAAGGAGACATTAGATACTTCACCAAATGTTATGGTGCTACATACAGATCCGAAGTTAAAAGAGATATTAGATACCATACCAAATGTTATGGTGCTACATACAGATCCGAAGTTAAAGGAGATATTAGATACTACACCAAATGTTATGGTGCTACATACAGATCCGAAGTTAAAGCAGATATTAGATACTACACCAAATGTTATGGTGCTACATATAGATCTGAAGTTAAAGGAGATATTAGATTCCACACCAAATGTTATGGTGCTACATACAGATCTGAAGTTAAAGGAGATATTAGATACTACACCAAATGTTATGATGCTACATACAGATCCGAAGGTAAAGGAGACATTAGATACTACACCAAATGTTATGGTGCTTCATACAGATCTGAAGTTAAAGGAGATATTAGATACTACACCAGATGTTATGGTGCTACATACAGATCCGGAGTTAAAAGAGATATTAGATACCACACCAAATGTTATGGTGATACATACAGATCTGAAGTTAAAGGAGGTATTAGGTACTACACCAAATGTTATATTCTGGAAGAACAAGAGTCTGAAGGGCATGCTCTGTAAAGAACCTAAGCATCATGTCGAGGGTAATTCACTTGCAAGGACGATGGGCACATATCCATGTTACCAATGCAAAGCATGTCGATATATTTTGCAGGAACACACATTTATACATCCAAGGACGGGTAGACAATATATATACAAGGGATACGCAGATTGTAGAACTAAGAATTTAGTTTACATAGCTGTGTGCCAGAATTGTGAATCATATTATGTGGGTAAGACCAATACAATGTTTAAAACAAGGATATTTCAACATGTGTCAGATATTAAGCATTCTAATGAACATAATGCACTAGCCCAACATGTAAGAATGAATTTGAATCATAAATTTCTGTTTATGGCAATACAGATGATTACACCAAATGTTAGAGGAGGTGATTTATTCAATGATATGGAATGTGCAGAAACTAGATGGATTATAAGACTTGGGGCGGATAAGCCACCAGGTATTAACACTGTTGTACCTTTAAAACCTATCCTTAAGAAAAGGAGGGTAAAATACTGAAAGTTGATTGGTTGCTTAGTATTTTAAAATTTTTTTTTTGCACTGTTCTTTATCTGATGAAGGGCATGTAGCCTGAAAGCGCTTATACAAGGTTTTATTTCTGATTTTATTGAATAAAGACTTGACCAGCTCTACATGGAGTCCTCTGCCTTATTCTGTTTTTGGATTTTGTCGTGGAATAGTACTGACACAAATATGTAGTTCTGTGTCTCGCACCACACTCGGCGAACTGCTCTTTCAGTAATATAATCTTGGTGTTTTCATTTTTGTAGTGTAAATTTGATGATCCAACTAGGAAGGACCTGTGTGTGTGTGTGTGTGTGTGTGTGTGTGTGTGTGTGTGTGTGTGTGTGTGTGTGTGTGTGTGTATGTGTGTATGAAATCTGCTGCTCTGAAGCAAACTCCTCATCCATATAAACCAGAACATCCTAGCCCATATTCAAGCACAACTTACATTTGTGTCTAGGAAACAGAAAATTTACCCCAGGACTGCTCCCCTGTTGTACTGATGCTTTATCCCATACAAGGCTCCCCTCATATATCTATGGGATGATCCCAGTTATTCTCACTAGGGGTAATATATAATTATTGACCATAGGATGAGTAAGGCCAGTCTGTAACCAAATGGGGTATATTCATTTAAGCACAATTAGTGAACTTGGCTAGGCTTACAATTGCCAGCGTGGACGGCTAGCCTAGTACTTACCTATGAACCTATAATATAGGCAGCTTCTAGTGGACATATTCATAACTGTTCACTCTATAGAGGTGATAAGTTTTTGAGTTATACAGGCATTTCTTTTTCACCTTGAAAAACAAAATGAGTTGTGCAGTAATGCAGATTATGTGATTTCAGGTGTTTTTTTAATCTAAAAGTGGAATATGGCATTCTCTTTTATTTTTTTTGTATTATATTTAAATAACATAGTAAACATGCCACAAATGTAAAAACCATATAAAGAGACTGAAATACAAATGGTGCTCCGAACCTTTTATTAGTAACTGTCAGTATTCTATTACAGAGATGGGAGACAGTTATTCCATTTATTAACAATTACATTTTTCTTAAATACTATCAAAAATAATTAAAACAATCCTTTCTCAATACGGCGCAAAATGTTTTAAAATTGCTATGACACTACAGGTGTCATTTTTGTAAGCACAATAATGCCCCCCAAAATGGATGCTACAGGGGAATAACAAACAAACAAAGTTCAAAAGGAACCTTGATGATTGGATGGGAGATAGGAAATTCACCCCGGGGATCATGTCAGTCTCCTTGCTAGACAGGGGCACAAAGAAGTAAATATTGTGGGAAAAAATTTCCAGGGAATTGTTATGGCTAGGCTTGCATAGGCCTTAGGGCCGATAGCCTAGTACCAACCTATGAACCTATGAACCTGTTAATAGATGGGGAGCACCTTTGCACATGGCTTTGAGCCTCACACTACCCATGAGTGGTCCATCATTTCGCTATAAAACCCACTTTGTTAGATGTTATTGTTTGCAAGTATAAATCTATGAGTATATAAATATATAAATAAATATAAATATAAATATATAAATAATATAAATATATAAATATATAAGTATATAAATATGTAGCAGCTTTTTGAGGTCAATAATAATAGAAGGTAAGTTGAGATGAACATCTTTCATCAAGCTTTCTGAGATGCTTTTTAACTACTGTATCTATGGTCAAGGGTTTTATCAGTTATTTGTTCTTTTCTTTTCAGTTTTATTGTTGTTTCCATTTGCTGATGTTGTTTGGAGCACATTTAGTGTAATAAGTATGGAAATAAAGCTAAATGATCATATGTACACCAGAGCAGGGCATGCCTTTCTTTATTGTTCACACAGCAGTGAACATAGAACTTCTTTCTGGTCTTCCATGTCAGTTATTCAATGATATGTTGTGTAGATGAGATTTTGCAGAATATGCTGGTGATAAGTATAACCCATATGTGTAGGCAACTTGCATATACCTGATGGGAGAGAAAAAAAAACTAAAGCAATATAGTTGTCCATTGAGTGAAGAAACCCTATAAAGGCAAGTATGACAAATGGTTGTGTGAGTACTTTATAACTACAGCAACATGGAGTCATGATAAATAATATTTTATTGTAATAAAAGATGATTTGATAACGTATTTGTGGAATTAAATTACACAACCAAAAGTAATAAAGAAACAAGTTATTGCTGAGACTGTGTGTGCTTGCTGGGAGACAATTTAATGTCATATTTGGGGAAGTAAATTGCATAAACCAAAATTAATATGTAAATGATTGCTGAGACAGTGACTGCTTACTGGAAGGGGATTAGATGAGAGGTACTCTGGGCTTGCTGTACATAATTTAAATATGCAAATAAGAATACTCAAGAACCACTTCCTCTACAGAGCACACTGTACTATACAGGAAAGTCTCTATTATGTGAACAAATTGCACAAAAGAGTGTAAATTTACTTTCCATAACCAAAAGTAGGGTTTCTAGAAGATATCAAAAAGAGATATGAATTTCTCCTTACAGAGCGAGATAGTATCTATGAATATGCAGCAACAATATGTACTTAGGTTCACAGGTTCATATGTGTGTACTAGGCTAATGGCCCTGGAGCCTTTACATGCCTAGCCCATAGAAGTGCCCTGGCATTGTGCTGCCTGACATTAGTTCCCAGTGCCTCTATCAAGTAGAGCCACTGGAGTGATCCCCAGGGTGAACTTTCTATTACCCATCCACTCATCAAGATTTCTCTTGAAGAGGTCCAGTGAGGCGCTCTGTTTGACATGTATGAGAAGTTTATTCCAGAGCATGGGCAGTCTCTGGGTTATGAACCTGTCCCTCCAGCATGTTCTGTTGTTCTACTTCATAGCAAATTATTTATATGCCTTTATGCAGTATAGTACTATAACAGTAACCTGTGTCTGGCACACAAGTCATCCTCTGACCAAATACTAATGGACCTCCTGCACACGAACAAGTCAGACCGCAACAGAAATACTCAGTCCAGGGATCTAAATGTCTTTTGTAACATAAACAGAATGTTTTTAAGGGAAAGGTATATCTCACAGAGGACACCACTGTTCTGAAACAGGCTCTGTATCTCAATAACATAAATCAGCAGTGGAGTCCAAATGATACCAGGACACCAATATACACTTTAACTTTTATTAAAATAAAAAAACAAATGAGCTAAGTGCTTTCATTCCCACTGGAACTTCAAAACTCAATTAACAGCCTTAAAAACACCATGTTAAATATAACCATATGAATCATATGATCTGACCATAAACCAATAAAATCATTTGAAATCTAATTGCTTCAATTTTAAGACAGAATAAATAGATAATGCTTTATTTAAACCTGGATAGTGGGTTGCATTAAATCTAATTTGCTGTTTCAGCTCACCCATATCTAAGTGTTCATCAAGTTCTACCTTGAGGATCTTTTAAAACTTTATTCACAACTAAAAACCCAAATGAATGATTGTGAATAGTCATAACATGCGTATAAAATGCATTATTTGTTTTTCAGTTCTTAATGTCTAAACAGTGCATAAATTCAGTCCCTTAGCCTTCTAGTGGTCTTCCCCACACAGAATGCCAGACACTGGTTACAATTAGCAAGGTACACTGCATTAGTACTGTTACAGTTATAACGACCCTTTGTTTTGTATGTAACATTTCTGATAACAAATTGGTTCATACTAAGAACATGGGGGCATTGGGAACATGCTCCACACCTTCTTGTACCTATTCCAGTCATCGTTGTGTCCCTGCACTCCCATTCTATTCACTTTTTAAACGACTTATTATTTCTAAATACAAAAACAGGTTTTTCTGCTATTTTTTCATTTACACTTAAATCACCCTTGAAAGCCGCGGTGGTGCAGCGGTAGCATTGTTGCCTCACAGCAAGAGGTTCTCCTGTTCAATTCTCGGCTGGAGCGCCTTCTGTGTGGAGTCTCCATGTCCTCCACGCGGTCGAGTGGCCTCCAAAAGACATGCATAGAATGGGCATGCCTTCGCTGAAGGTTGGACGTTGAGCTGGCACCTCGGTACCGGTAAAAAAATCTACTGCCTATCATTAGCAGACCAGAGTTCCGCTGTGGCAACCCCTAACTGGGAAAAGCTGAAAGAAGAACAACAACTTAAATCACCCTTGAAAATCTGCCAATTTTTGTTAATCACATCCCTAATAGCTTTACTATCCAATGTGTAAGTAGATGTAAAAGCTCCCCTGTTATTTACCAAATTATCTTTCTTAATATTTTGCTCTACAGTTTCACCGCTGTCAAGAACTGGTTTATAAAAAAACATTCTCTCTTTTCCTAATTACTTCATTTCTCACTTCATCCACAAATTCAACGGGGGCAACCCCTCTTTAAAAACATAGAGACTGACATTTCACATTCTCTTATGAATATGTCCATCTCTGACAGCATTATTGCTACTCTTCCCAGCTATCCCTTTACCACAGACCTTTTCTGATGAATAGGGTGCCAGCTGGAAAAATGCAGGTATGTGTTAGAGAACGTAAGTTTTCTATAAACATTGGAGATTCATTTTCTTTTCTCATAATCCTTAGATATCTTTACATCTAAATAAGTAATTCTCTCACTACCATAATATGGTGAAAAAGATTAAAAATCAACTGTGGTATTTATGTAATGTAAAAATTCTTCCAATTTACTGTTTGTGTCTTTCCATAAAATAAAGATGTCATCCAAGAAGCGAGTATACATGACCCAACACCTATTATAAGGACCATTCATCACATACTGTTTGTGTCTTTCCATAAAATAAAGATGTCATCCAAGTACAGAGTGTATATGACCCAACACCTATTATGTAAAAATTCATCCAATTTACTGTATGTGTCTTTCCATAAAATAAAGATGTCGTCCAAAAACCAAGTGTACATGACCCGAGATTTATTATAGGGACCAGCGATCACATACTGATCTTCCCTTTCTGCCAGGACATAATTTGCAAACAAAGGAACACACGTGGCCCCCATGGCCACACCTGTTATTTGCCTATGAAATTGCCCTTCAAAATGCAAAAAAATTTTCTAATAACATTTCCACTAAATGTGACATAGCAGCAATTCTCCAACTTTCCATTTGAAATTTTTTTTTTTATTTTTGCTCTGCTTTTAGCTGCTAGTAATACCTCTCTGTCCCCCTCCAAAGCCCCTCTCTATTGTAGCTTATTTTAACCATACAGCACTGGGTTTGCTTCAAGTAAATCTACTTGTGTAGCTTGAGGCCAGTGTCATAGTTACATAGTTTCATAGTAGTGTACTAGGCTATCTGCCCTGGGGCATTTACAAGCCTAGCCAACAGTGATGTGGCTTACGCCACCCCGTATTATATAGTTGAGCCTCTCTAGTAGTGACACATATGGGACCCCATTATTTAGTAAACTATACCTCTGTCTAGTAGTGACACTGAGGTGACTCCCGGGGTAAACTTACGATCTCCCATCCATGCATCGAGATTTTTCTTGAACAGTGCCAATGAAGGGCTCTGTCTCACATGAACTGGGATTTTGTTCCAGAGTACGGGTAACCTCTATGTTATGAATCTATCCCTCCAGCATGTTTTATTCATATTTGTGCAGAGGTTGAAATCTTTAGCTCGCGTGGTTCTGGTGGATTTGGATTTTTTGAGCTGGAGCATGTCCTTTTGTAAGCTTACTTCTGCTCATATTTTATTTCTTTTTATTTTATTTCTGGTGACTATACCTTTAGAAACTTTATATCCTTGTCTCTCAAGCTAGTTTTTCACTATCTTTTTCTGATTGTTTCTCTGACTTCATCTTGACCAGGGTGCTAGCCCAGCTCTGTTCACCCTCGCTATGCTTGGGCTCACTTTGCTCCTCTACCCTACCCCCATTCCCATCCACCCCATTACAATTACCTTTATACCTAACTATCCCTCCCCTTCCTGTCCCACTAGCCACTACAATTCCACTTCCTGCCTATTGCCACAACCACCTTACTAATCTGTCAACCTTGTCAACACCACTTCCTCTATACCACTGTCTCTATCTACTCTATCTGGCCATATTTTATTCCAACATGTATTTGTTTCTAATATCTTCTGCACTACTCCTTATTCTCTCTATCTCCACCTCTTACCACTCCAATCTCTCTGACCCACTCCTATGTTCACCAACTTCTCACTCATACAACATATATCCAACTACTTCATCTTTTACTATCTCCCCTAATCTCTTTACTACCTCTACCTCAAGTCTATATAAACTATCCATAATACAGGTTTTTAAACCTTCCCACAAAGCTAAGTGAAAACTATACAAACTCCATCTAGAATCTACTACACACTCTCTCCTCACTAAAAACCTACTTTGTTCTGGAGATATCCATCCCAACCCTGGTCCCTCTTCTCTCCAAAAAACTACCTCTACACTGCCCC
Organism: Protopterus annectens; assembly: GCF_019279795.1. Lineage (NCBI taxonomy): Eukaryota > Metazoa > Chordata > Ceratodontiformes > Protopteridae > Protopterus > Protopterus annectens. The sequence goes on along the minus strand of NC_056729.1, from coordinate 1,644,016,870 downwards.
CATCTTACTCCTCTAACAGTCACCAACCTCAGTCACAACAATCATCTCCATCCAAATACTTAACTATTTACTCATTGAATATTCAGAGTTTAGCAAATAAAGTCACTGAGCTGCACTCATGGATAGCTCCAAATACCCCATCACAAACTCTCCCTATCTGAAACCTGGCTCAAGTCACAAATCTCAAATAGTGAAATACTCCCACCAGGTTATAATATCTTCCGATCTGATAGACCTGTAAAAAAAGGGGTGGCGTGGCCATCCTCTACTCAAACAACCTTAACCTCTCACCATACCCTTCCCCAATTCCTGACTTCCTCCCAGCTGAAATCATCATCCTTAACTGCCATCTGAATCCCCACAAAAAACGTGTAATTGCCTCTATCTACCTTCCTCCTGGTAACAATTTGCCCATTCTTGAAAACATCATATCCTGGTTCTCCCACAACATACCATATGAGACACTTATCCTTGGTGATGTCAACATTGATTGTTCCAAACTCACAACTGACTCCCCCCAACTCAGTATCCACCTGCACACCACCAACTTATAACATCTCCTACTTGCTTCCATAAAAATTCCACTTCCAGCTCCATCATAGACTGGATCCTTACCAATTCCCCCCACCAATACCACAATCCCACCACCTTACCTGACTCCCTCAGTGATCATCTCCCTACCACCATCTTAAGACACTACTCCCGTTTTCCTAAACCCCACCTTATCAATGAATGTCAAAAACTATCGACTTTCAATTCATCCCAATTTAACTCCATTCTCCACAACATAGATTGGTCCATCCTAAAACACCTCCCCCTAAATGATGCTGTAAGCACTTTCAATAGCATCTTCATGAATACTCTAAACTCCTTAGCTCCCTCTAGGAAGATCAGAGTAAAATCAAATCATGCTCCCTAGCTCTCCAAGAGACTAGGTCCCTTATGAAACAAAGAGATCGGGCTTGGAAAACCTGGACTAAAACTAAACAACCACCTTTACTTCAAAAATACAAGCAACTGAGGAACCTTGCAAAAAAACACACAGCTAATGACAAAAAGTTATACTATAGCTCTGCTCAGCTTAACAACAAATCCAATCCTTGAAAATTTTGGTCAACTCTCAACAACATCCTCTATCCTGGAAAGCCCTCTAATCCCTCCCCATACCCTAACTCTTCCTCTCAGGAAACAGCTACCCTCCTGAATAACCACTTTATCTCTTCCATCCAAATCTGGTAAGTTCTAAGTCAAACTCTACTTCGACACCCACCCCTCCAAGTCCCACTAACACAGCTTTGTTTTCTTTTGAGCCAGTTCCCATTACTTACATCAACTCTCTACTACTCAAGCTAAAAACTTACTCTCCTTCCACTGACAATCTATCTCCTATATTCCTCAAACTTGCTGCTGACTCAATTGCCTATCCTATAGCTATACTAATTAATCGATCTATTCTGGAATCAACTGTCCCTGCCATTTGGAAATCTTTCTTCACTATTCCTCTTCATAAAGGTGGAAACTCTCCTAACCCCTCAAACTACCAACCCATTGCCATTCTGTCCCCCCTCTCCAAGATATTAGAAAAATGTATTCACTCACAGCTTCTCAATCACCTCCTCACACACCACTACTTACCCCTACCCAACATGGATTTCGTCCTCACCACAGCACCACCACTGCCCTCCTCTCCTTCACTCATATCATTGTAGAGGCCCTAGTCAACAATAAACTCATTTTCTGTCTCTTCCTAGATCTCTCCAAAGTCTTCGATACTGTCTCTCATCCTCTACTAGTATCCAAACTCGCAAATCTCCACCTATCCCCCTCCACACTTGCCTGGTTTAATAGTACCTATCTGGCAGGGAACAATCTGTCAAATGGCTCTCATCCTCCTCACCTTTCCTTCCCATCTCCACTGGTGTTCCCCAAGGCTCCATCTTGGGACCCCTTTTGTTTAACATCTTCAACAATGATCTTTACACCTCATGCAAAGAATCCTCCCTTATTCAGTATGCTGATGATGCCACACTTATATACATCTCAAATAACATTCCTGAACTACACTCCCTGAGCCAACAGGCCCTACTATTCACTGAACAATGGCTCTCTCACAATCTATGGATCCTAAATCCCAAAAAGACCAAACTCCTTCTTTTCCTTCCCCGTTCTCTTTCTCATCACAAAACCTCCTTTTTTATTACATCTTCTAACAATACAACTATCCAACCTGACACCCACACAAAACTCCTAGGGGTCATTATCGATGACGAACTAAAGTTCAACCTACACAAACTCCAATGTATATAAAAAAAAAAAAACAGAAACTAGGTCTGCTATATCGGAACAAAAAATTCCTAACCCCTGAATTTAGACTTACCCTGGGCCAGGCACTCCTTCTCCCCTCCCACTTATATGCCACCCCAGTTCTTACTAATATCCAGGCCTCCACTCTAAACAAACTCCAACAGACTTACCATAAAATAGCCAGATTCATTACCAACTCCCCATACAATGCACACCACTGCATTTCTTTAAACTCTCTTCAATGGCTTAAACTTCCCCAATTTCTGCTATCTTATAAATTTCATATGCTACACTTTATTCTTTATAAACCCTCCTTCTGCCCATCTCTATCTTCCTTAGTTTCCATCTACATCCCAGCAAAAACCCTCAGTACTTCTAACCAACAATTACTTGATATCTACCACCCAAAAAGGTCAGTAGGCAAACTACTCTACAAAAACTCCCTTGCCCATGCTTGGAACAAACTTCCCCTTGACTTATGTTCAATCTCCCACACCTCACACTTTTTTATTTATTCTATTTTTTTATTTATCATTTGTTGACCGGGAAAGTCCGATTAGGTTCCACAGAGCCTGTTTTCAGCGGATGCCCGGGGAGAAATGCTCCAGATGCATGTCTTTGGACTTTAAAAATGAACTAAAAGCTTATTTTCTCAATTCTAGAACCTGCCCTTGCCATGACCCTACCTAGTCTTCCTTCCCTTTATGTACCCTCAAAAGGACCATACTTAGTACCTCATTACACCTCTCTCTCCAATGTGTCTACTATGCATTTGCATAACTTCATTTTTGTGTCTTTCGGCTTTTTCCCGGTTAGGGGTCACCACAGTGGAACTCCGGTCCGCTAATGATTGGTAGCGGATTTTTACGATTGGATTGTTGACCTATTGGATTGTTGACCAATTGAACTATATCAATGTAAAATTGTTGCTTAGCTTCGTTTTAATGCAACTTTAACTTTATGCATGTAACCCAACATATGTGAATCTTTTTGCTATAACTGCTATTATATCAATATTATTTAAAATTGTACTTGTTTAAAATGTACTACTGGAGCTTTTCTCCTCGGGTCTCCACTGAAAATGGGCCACAAGCCCAGTTGGACAAACCTGGTTAAAAAATGTTAATAAATAAATAAATAAATATAAATAAAATACTTATTTATTTGGGTTTCAAAATACTCCAACCCTTCTTTATGGGGGATCACTGAAAATAAACTATGAACATCAACAGTTAGAAAAATAAAATTAGGGTCAAAATCCACCTGATTCAGCTTACTTAAAAAGGTGGTGTCAGAGATGAACATGTTCATAAGAGAATGTGAAATGGTAGTTTCTATGATTTTAATCATGTGATTCATATCGTTAAATTTAACATCATGTTTTTAAGGCTGTTAACTGAGTTCTGAACAAGTTCTAGTGGGAATGAAAGCACTTAGCTCATTTGTCTTTTATTTTAATAAATGTTATAGTGTATATTGGTGTGGTGTCATTTGGACTGCATTGCTGATTTTTGTTATTTAGTTACTGCTTTGTGGATGAGTTGGATATTTTCAGACTCTCTATCCACATAAAGCAAAGCTCATCAGTGTCCATATTCAAGTGCAACTTGGATCTCTGAATGGGTCATTGAAAAACTACCCCTGTACTGTCCCCTGTACTACTAATGGACAGAGGCAGCTCCTAAATGTGTTATTACAAACATGGATCCCCTCAGATTATTTTTGGTATGATCCCAGTTATTCTCACTAGGGGTAACATAATTATCAACCGTGGGATGGGTAAGGCCAGTTTAACACCACATGGGGTAGGTTAATTCAAGCACCAAAAAGGAGATTGGCTAGGCTTAAAATGGCCTGAAAGGGCAGCTAGTCTTGTACTTACCTATGAACCTATTTATGTGCTCTTTAATGGCTGTCTGACCTCTGAGTGTACCTCTTTATGTTCACTCCTTCAGTTCTTGGAGATAATTCACTATGCACTATTTTGTAGGTTTGCAATCTCTTCTGGCTATCCTTACTGTTTCAAACATCTTTTGGGTACTGAATAACTTCTAGAATATGTTTCTTCTAACATATCTGACAATAAAGTTGAGTTGAGGAAAGATATCAGTAATGGGGGTTTGGATGTTTTTTTTTTTTTTTTGGTATACTTTGCCTGGTATTCAGGGTGCAGATCTCTTACCTGTATATGTATAGCTGGTACATTCCATAGACTTGTCTCAGTGCTTGAGTCCTCTCTCTCTACTGTAGGCTTTAGATCTAAGAGGGAATTCCCTTCCCTCTCCCTTAGGATAGGGGAGCTTACAAAATACTGCCACTCATGCCTCCATGGCAATTCCATACGGCATGGGTGTGGTAATCAAACCATGGCCCCTGAGTTGGGTCTATATTACGATATCGAACATTGAAATTATCAACAACCAAAATGCCGACATGAAAACATCGAACAGCAACATAACGGACATGCTAAAATGTTGAAAATCAAAATATCGAAGTGTCATACTTGGCCAACATAGCATCCTGGCTGCTGCTGAACAATAAAACAAATTTAAATAACCTTATCCCTCACCTTCACTAAATATACTGAAAAACAAAGTAAATAAGCACTTGTCATATATAGAAGGAAGCAAACTAGCCATAAATTCATCAAAATGAGCTTGTGCATGTATTTGGTGTCCGTGCATGTATTTCATGTGTTTTGTTATACACTTAATGGTACTACAATTTTAAAGCATAGCTATCACATGGCGATATATATAGATATATATCAAGGCTATACTCTACCTTATATTTATATTACTGTTCCACAACAGTTACGGACTGCTAAATTACAAACTTTTAATCATATTATAGTATTTTAAGTTTATTCAATATAAAATCAACAATGTTTACATTTATTATATTTAAATAACCCTTGAAATTTACCATGTTGTTTTAAATAACTTGGAATCATGCTTTACAACTAGTACACAATGCTGCACTTACGTACCACGTCACTAAAGAGAGAGTGTGGCCAACTATAGCAATCTGGTATTTTTATTTTCAAAAATGTAACATTTCGATTATGTTGCTGTTCAATGTTTTTGTGTTGGCATTTTAGTTGTTAATAATTTCAACGTTTGATATCGTAATATAGGCCACCTTCATCAAATTCAGGGCTCTGTCCCTGCGTACCACTGATGTAACTTGTGCAACTGGATTTGTCTGGTTTACACATTTCATTCCACGTGCTGGCATTTATTATTCAAAGTATCGTTTAAAGAAATTTTTGTGACTGGTACAGCAGTCTACTCTGCTGCACCTCTGGCCCACGTCATTGCTGAATAGACACGTTAGACAAGCCTATCATACCTGACTAAGTATCGCACACACACACACACACACATACACACACACACACACACACACACACACACACACACACACACACACACACACACACACACACACACACACACACACACACACACACACACACACACACACACACACATACACACACACACACACACACGCACGCACGCACACACACACACACACACACACACACACACACACACAAAAAAAAAAAACAAATACATAAAAATCAGTAAAAGAAACAGGAAAAAGGAAAAGGTTATTCAGAGGAATTGACATGTTAAGGATAGGAAAGCACATGTTGCAACTAGAGTAAAATACCTAAGAAATGCAGCTGAGCTGTCTAAGGAAAGTAAAAGGTTAAGCAAAAGCAAAGAGTAAAATAGCACAAATTTCAAGGAGATGCTAGCCAATTGTGAAGTAGGAACAAAAGTTAGACCTAAGAGTTAATGCTGAAGACATGCAAATTAGTGACTAAATGAAAGTACCAAAATGTAAAACAATACAACTCTACATCTGGTGGACTTTAACACAATAACTACACAGCTAAATGAGGCAGAGGGGGTGACGGCACCATATATAGGTTAAGTTACTAAACCCAGGTTTTGAGGTGAGCACAGGTAAGGTATCTGTTAGGAGAGTGCAGAGTTAGGTATAAGGATTACTCAGTTAGCACACCTGAGCATGTAAAAAGGTCTATATTGGGGTTTCTGTTAAGGGGATTTTGGTACAACAGGTATGTAGTTTGAAGCTTTGCTAACAAAACCAGGCATTTCTAGCAGGTCACATTGTGCACCATGTATGTGGCCATCAAGGTCTGCTATCACTGACTTGGATGACTATGTCCACATTGCCACTGAACCAGCCCCTACCCTTTGACTACATCTATGACATCCTGCAGAGACAATTTCAGGAAGGGTGTCAAGACCTGATGGGACTCACCTGCTTCTAATGCAGGTCTATTTTCCTACCCTGCATAATCAAGTGACCAAGCTGCTAACTAAACTGAAGTTGCTTGGGTTGTAGTCAGGGATTTACTTCTCTATGGCGCAGATGAGGCTTCCACATAATGAATTTCACTTTATGTTATTCTAAATTTGGGAGGGGGGGTCACAGAGCCAGAGGAAAAAATCTTCCCTTTTCTTTAGAAATGCTTACCCTTTTAGTTGTTTAGTTACAGCTCAACAAAGAACCAATTTGTTGACCACAACTGGTCTGGAAATCAACCTGATGAAAGCATTAGACATGTTTTGTGCAGGGGTCTGCCCCCTGCAACCACCGTCCCCCTTGGGAGTACCCACAAGTTTGTATATATTACAATTACATTGTCAAATAAACATGAATAATGGAGAAATATCTAAAAATAAATGATTAAGTGCTGGTTCACACTTAAAAAACATGCCAGCAATTATTTCATATGGAAAAACATGATTTGTGAGTTCAGCTATGCTCAGCTGTGGTTGGTAAGTTGGATTCTTGTGGAGTTTGCATCCGGCAAGCAGTAAACATGTAGGATTTTTACCTCTGATGTAATTGCAACTTGGTAGAGATACATTCTAGACATGTCCTGCATAGCCCAGGCAGAGCAGTTGTCAAGTACTTACCCCTACTGGAACACAGAGCACCAGAGTATCATAGTGAAATCTCCATGAATCTCTACCATTTTTTGCCAAAGTATAAAAGGCCATATATCAGTCCACCTTTGAGACTTCTTAACAAAAATTTCAGAAGTGGCAACAATATACTCAGTTATAAAACAAACCTAAAACTATCATTCTGACATTAGAGCTGAATTTAATGTCTCCACTTTGTCTCCTCAATGCATGAAATATTTCGTGATTGCAGGACTGCAGTCACAAAATGTTGCTTTGCCTGAGACACTATATAAATTGTTTACTAGTGATGCAATGACAGATCAGAAAAGATATTTTCAGGGTATGTAATGCATACCCAGGAATGAGCAGAAGTACTATTACCCACGCAAAATGGACTACAAGTATAGTACCGCATGCCAGGCTATGATAGCACAATGCATGCAAAACCCTCTGTGTGGAAATATGTATAAAAAGCTATATGCCAATCAACTTTGAGATTTCTTTATTTTTCAGGAAATGGCAATCAAGTAGACAGCTATGAAACATAGCTCAGTGCTTAAAACATATGTCGCCTATGTCAATAAAGGGATATTTGGACATGGCATGCTTCTACTGAGAAAACATTTTGTTTTTTATGCTGAAATACATACACACATGTGCATATATATATATATATATATATATATATATATATATATATATATATATATATATATATATATATATATATACAATTTCTGATGTAGGTCTGATGTATTGACAACTCGGTCAAGGCATAATCTGGAAATGTGCTAGCTGAGAGGGTGATATACTTAAGTACAATGCCTCTTGCCAGACTGTGATAGTATATCCATGTCTGTCTGAGGAAGTACCTGATATTTCTTTTGAGAGTTTTTCATAAAATGTTCATAGAATTATTATAAGACAGTCAGATACCCAATGCACATATGACTTCATTCTACCTTTATGGGTTTCAGTGCTGTTCAGTCATGATTTTGACTGCAACACACAACCATTCTCAGAAGGTAGAGTTGAAATTATGAGGTATTTTGAGGGACAGAAATTTTGCCTTTCCTTAGTATATGATTGTTCTTAATCATGTAATGTCAGCTCAGTTTTGATATTTTGTGAGCATATGATAGATTCATCAACCTGACCAGAGGTCATATAACCTTGCAGTTTTGCCCATTATTAGTTGCACGTGGATAATCTCTGAAGCATCTAACCACTAACCTGGAGGTGTGGGTATCCTTGATGAATATGGATACTCCCCCCGCCTTTTGATTTTCGGTCCGGGTTTTGTGGCTGAAATGTATGGTATGAGTTGTAGCCTGGTAGTGCTGGGGTGCTCTCTGGAGTCTTAAACCAGGTTTCTGTTACTGCACATATATCGATTTTCTCCATACTGAGGAGTGCCTCGAGTGTGTGCATTTTGAGGTTTAGACTTCTGGCATTCAGTAGTATTACCCTCAGATTTTTGTTACTTCTGCTATTTATGGTGGTGGGTTTGTCTTTTGAGCCTTGCCTAAAAAAGGCAATATGGGGATGGCAAGAGCCTTGGCCAGTATTCGAAAGCCTAAGGGTGACAGGTGCAAGCCGTCTCTAGTGAAGCAGCGTGGCTTGTCGACCATGTCATCCCAGGCAGACAGACACTGGATCCCCTTTGAATGACACCAGAAACTTAGCCAATTGTTGAAATTGATATTTTTTTCTTTATACTGTGGTATCATTCTTGGTGAGGGCAGGATGCTACTCAGAGTCAGGGTCATACCGGCTTGGGCTACGTGATCAGGGAGCTCTTCCATGTCTCTTTTCATGTAGTCCAGGGAGGTACGGCTCAGGTCATTCACACCAACATGGACAATGACAGAGTCATATTTGTACTTGTTCTGGAGTGACCTGAGTGCTTGTGTTATGTGGCAGATCCTGACACCCAACAGGCAGCTAACAGTAACCTTCTCCTTATTCAGCCTAGTGAGTGGGACGTCAGTGTGCCTGACTATAGAGTCACCTATTACTAGTATGTTGGGTATGTTATTTTGCCTGTGAGGGCTGTGATTGCGTGGCACACTGGGTTTGTGAAGTATGTGTTTCATGGTTTGTGTTGGGGGGTGGAGGTTGCTTGGATGTCTGCTTTGGAGGGCTCCGTTGCTTTTGCAGATTTTTATTTAGAGCCTCCGAGTATGTTTTCATGTATTTACGTGTATGTTTTACCGGTGCTGGTTTAATGGGTCTATGTGAGACTGGTGGTGTGATGCCAGTATTTCCTTTCTCCTCTGTCTGATCCAGTTTTGGGTTGAGAGAGCTTAGCTTCCAGTTTGGCTGTAAAATTGCAACTCTCGCATGTATTAGTGTTTGGTGGTAGGAGGAGAGGGTTTTCTGTGTACATGAGGCAGTTGTTACATTGCCTCAAAATGCCTAGATTCACCAGTTGAACTGGAGAGTACACCTGAAGCTGCCCTTTGGACATGCCTAGATAGGTACAGTAAACTGTTTTACTGAATGGCTGGTAAGGTCGAATGGAGAGCCTTGTCCTTCTGTAGTGCTAGGGTTTATATGTGCTTGCTATGAGTTTTGAGCAAGTGCCGGGCTGAGAAATGAATGGCTTGAGTGCTTAAGTTGAAAGTTTGTCGAGTTCCAAGGGAAAAATTGAAGAGGAGACTTTGTGGAGCTGGGAATAGTTATACCCTAACTAACCAGCGCTACCAGGTGAGCAAAACCGGGCAAATGTGGTTTTTATAGCAGGGAAATGAAAGAGATAGAAATTAGTCCAAAATGGCCAATAAACTACTACTTTCTGACCTGAAACCACTCCTCCAGGGACAGATAGGCTGCTCGAAGCTCCCCTCTCTGACAGGTGAACAGAGAAACTTCCTTCTATCCAAGTAAGGTATGGGCAAACACAGAGATCTGTAACACAGCCCTGAATTCAGCACTAACCAAAAAACTGGACTATACTAGCCTAGAAAGGTGGAAAACAAGTATATATATATATATATATATATATATATATATATATATATATATATATGTATATATATATTTTTTTTTTCTTTCAGAAAATAAAGCAGATACAATCAAAAAACACTTTAAATGCACATAAAAAGATGCTTATTGTTTTACTTCTCAGCTCAGAGTTGTAGTCAATGCCCTAGTAATAAAGTAGGAAGAAACACAAATACAGTAAAAGCAGATGAATAAAGTGCAATTTTATATATAGATATATATATATATATATATATATATATATATAGATATATATATATATATATATATATATATATATATATATATATATATATATATATATATAAATATATATATATATATATATATATATAGGTTCATAGGTTCATAGATTCATACTAGGCTATCTGCCCTAGGGCATTTATAAGCCTAGCCAGAGTGTGTTTGGCTTTCGCCACGCATTTTAAATTAATTTTGCTATTCCCTTCTTCGAGGTTAGTATACTGTACCTCTGTCTAACAGTGACACAGAAGTGATACCCGGGGTAAACCTATGATCTCCCATCCACTCATCAAGATTCCTCTTGAAGAGAGTCAATGAGGGACTCTGTCTAACCTGGACTGGGATTTTATTCCAGAGTGAAGGGAGCCTCTGGGTTATGAATCTGTCCCTCCAGCATGTCCTATTTATTTCAGTGCTGAGGTTCAAGTCTCTCTAGTGCGTAGCTCAATGGGATTTGGATTTTCTGAGGTGCAGCATGTCCATTAATTCCGGGTTGGACATGGCTTTATACGTCAGGCACAGATCGCCTCTGAGCAGGCGGTATGCCACTGAGTAGAGCTGGAGTTTCTTTAACCGAGCAGCATATGGCATCTGTTTGAGCCCTTTGATCCTCTTGGTGAGGTACTTTTGGGGTCTTTCCAGTTGCTGCAGGTGTCTGGTAAGGTACATCCCAAAAGGGGCATTGTACTCAATTATGGGCCTGATGAGGGATGAGTAAAGAGGCACGATGACCTCCCCTGATCTAGCTGTGAATCCCTTCATGATTAGGTGGGCTATATAAAATGTTTTTCTAACCACTTTGGCCACGTGGTTGTCAAATGAGAGATTGCTATCAACTTGGGTCCCCAGGTCCCTAATTACTTCTTCTGTACTTAATGGATTACCACCTATGTAGTAATTTGTGGGCACTTTGTTTTTGCCAAAGGGGATGACTATACACTTTTTTGGTGTTTAGCTTGAGGCAATGGCTCTGGCACCAGTTGTCTGTTTCTATGAGACCCTTTTGGAGGATGCTTGTGTCGGCTGGAGAGTCGAATATGGCGCCCAGTTTGCAGTCATCTGCGAACTTGGTCAGCCACAGTCCTTCCGTGTTGGCCTGTACCTCCGAGAAATATATACCGAACAAGAGAGGTCCCAGGACTGAGCCTTGTGGGATGCCACTTGTAACTGGTTTTGAGTCTGACATGGCTCCAGCAATTCTAACCATGTGGGTTCTGTCCTTGAGCCAGTTTGCAACCCATCTAGTGACATAGGGGTTTATATTTAAGCTGGTGAGCTTATCTATAATGCCCGAGTGGGGTATTGTATCGAAGGCTTTTGCGAGGTCCAGGTAGGCTGTGTGGGCCACCTTCCCCTCGTCAATGGCCTTGGTGACTGTTTCAAAGAAATTGACCAAGTTTAAGAGGCAGGATCTACCCTTAACCAAGCCGAACTGGGTAGGATCCAGTGTCTGTAGGTCCCCAATATCTTTATTTATGAGGTCCATGATGATTCTTTCCATAGCTTTGTAGACCAAGCTAGTCAGGCTTATGGGGCGATAGTTTCCAGGATCCGTTGAGGCACCACCTTTGTGGAGAGGGACCACTGTTGCTGTATGCCACTCTTTGGGTACATATCCTGTAGTAAGGCTGAGATTGAACAGTAGTTTTATGTTTGGGTTTAGCTCTTCTTAGAGTTCATGTTAGACGCAGCCCGGGACACCATCTGGTCCCATTAATGCTGTGTTTTTTGCTTTGGAGAGGGCGGCTCTTACCTGAGCATCTGAGATGTCAGGGGGGCAGCACTCTGCTGGGATAGATATTTGCCCTTTTGGTGGGGCGGGGGGGAGAAGTTTGCGCTGAACCTGTCAGCTAGGATGTTGGCAATGTCTGTGGGTTCGATGTATTTTTTGTCATTTTGGAGTAATTCTGAGCATATCTGGGAATTCCCACCCAGGTTCCTAACATAACTAAAGAAAGCCTTGTGATTATCCTTAGTGTCCTGTGCAATTTTTCTCTTGAAGCTGGCCTTAAACGATTTTATGAGTGCCCGTAGTTTTTTGCTAATACTGATCAGAGATGCCTTCCCTTTCTGGGATTTTGCTCTGTCATGTAGTAGCTTCCTCCTTCTATTGTATAGTTTGTTTATGGCTGGGGTCCACCAGACAGGACGTCTGCCTTTGGAGGATTGGGTCTTGGTTTTATTTGGGATTGCATGATCCATGCATTCCTGAAGGTGTTCATAGAATACGTTTATAAAGGATTCTGCGGTCTGGGCTGTATTTTCCACAGGCTCGGGGGCTTTGACGGATTCCACCTCAGTTTTGAGGAGTGTGAAATTTGCTTTAGAGAAGTTTTTCACTGTGGTTTTCTGGGCAGGGGGTGGGGTCGGGATGTGAATATCCAGTGAGATTAGTTTATGGTCTGATCTTACCAGTGAGGGATACACTTCTAGTCTGGAGCATAGAGTCCCCATGTTGGTGATGATCAGGTCCAGTATGTTTTCCCCCCTTGTGGGAGTGGTAACAAGTTGTTCCATAGCATTTGAGTTTATAAATTCTAGGACCCTTTGGGCTCGGGGGTTGGAACTAGAGTAATGCTCCCAGTCTATGTTTGGGTAGTTGAAGTCGCCCAATATAATGGTGTGTGGAGAGACCTTCATATTTTCCAGTGTTCTCAGGAAGGCTGAGTGGGGTTGCTGGGTTTGGGAGGGTGGTCTGTAGCAGGCTATAAACTGGAAGGCAGTTTTACCCACTGTTAGTTGCACATGGATAGTCTCTGATCCTTTGTGCTGTGCCACCAACCTGGAGATGTGGGTATCTTTGACGAATATTGATACTCCCCTCCTTTTGTGGTTCGGTCCAAGCTTTGGTGCCGAAAAGCATTGTATGAGGTATAACCTGGTAGTGCTGGGGTGCTCTCGGGAGCCTTGAACCAGGTTTCTGTTACTGCACAGATATCGATGTTCTCCATGCTAAGGAGAGTTTCGAGTGCGTGCATCTTGAGGTTTAGACTTCTGGCGTTGAGTAGCATTACTCTTAGTTTCTTATCCCTTGTGATACCTATGGAGGTGGCTTTGTCTTTTGAGCCTTGCCTAAAAAAGGCACTATGGGGGAAGCAAGAGCCTTTTCCAATATATATATATATATATATATATATATATATATATATATATATATATATATATATATATAAAACAATAGGAAACTAGTAATCTGATTTAAAGTTACCCAATTAACCAGAAAAAAACTAAAACTGAGCCCTGTTCCAGCAGTCTTCAATCAGAAAAGTTCTAACTGCACATTCCCGGTACTAGGGTGCAGGGGAACCTTCTCCAAAATGATGGCCTGGATCAGTGCTCAAGTTATACAAACAAAGCTAGATTCAGCAGGCCTGAATCTGGTCCTATGCTACAGCAACAAGGCACAACAATTTCAGAAAGAAACACTTTGAATAAGCAGGCACAATAAGCCTGTGACCAGAAATTCCCAACTCAGAAGGGCAGAATCCAGCCTCTCCTCCCACAAGAGTGCAGACCACAAACCTTCTAAATGTAGAATAACTGGCCTGAAGCCCAAGTGCTTAAATCAGAACTAATACACTTTTAGAGTAGCAGACACTGAGCCTTCAGTCAGCAATTCCCAGCTTAGAAGGATATAAGCTACCTGTCCTGCCACAACAGTGCAGATCACAAACCTTCTTAATGTAAAACCACCAGTAAGAAGCACACGTGCTTAAACCAAAAGACTTAGAATAACAGTTACAATTTAATCAGGCTACTACCAAGCAGCAATAAGTGCAGCAGAATAAATAAAATTGAGTACTTTTAAGAAGAGGCAAAAGCAAAATAAAGAAGGAGGAAACACAAATACAGTAAAAGCAGATTTTTTTTTTTTGTTTTTTTTGTTTTTTTTGTTATTAAAGTGCAAGGAGAGATGAAGGAAGAACCTAAGTGGGTTGGCCTTCTCAAATCTTCTCTCTGTATTATGTAGAGTGAACACTAGACTCAGAATATGATCTCACTGTATTCGGTTAAATGAGCAAATGAGATGGATTCAGGAGGAGTGTTCGAATAGAGACTTACAGGAGGGGCGGGCAATTCCAGAGCCACCAACTCTAACACCACTAACACTAACACCAAAACAAGAACAGGGAGAGTGGGGACAAACCAGAAGAATAAGTATAGTTGTACAGATTACAGAGATATTAAATCAAAATGCAGACGAAAAATGAGAATAAACACTTATCTTTTCACAATATCACAGCTGGCAGTAGGTCAAGCTCTCTGCAACAGCCTGAGCAACAGGTATATCTGATTTAAAACACAGGACAGAAACAAAACAATACAGCTGCAGGAATACTTTGGCCGGATTAACCTAGTTTTGAAAACTTACTTCCATTAAGTAAACAGACAAGGCCTCCAGACAAAGGATTTCACTATAACTGATGTCAACACTAAGAGAATATACAGCTATAACACACAAGAAGAACAATAAGTACAGTTGTACAAATTACAGGTTAAGGCTGATCTAACACTAAATGAGCAGCTAAAGGGAAATTAGCTAGTCTTAAAGGGGCCCACAAGGTCATCTAGCCTAGTACTTATATTCAAATTTATGAACCTATGAACTATTTTAGACAGTTTGTTAATATTAGATTGGAAGTGTGGTTGGGTGATTAGGTATAAGGGTATAATTTTTAAGATAACATTATCATAGAAAAGTATGCTGCTGGTCTGACGTAGTGAGGGTCAATTACTTACAAAGAAGGTGAATAGAAGCTCTCCAAGAACAGACCTTTGAGGGCCACCTGGAGTGGACAGAGAAGGCAGAAGAGTGGTTTTGGCAAAGTTTGTCATGAAGGTTCTGTTGGCAAATAGCTTTTAAACAACAACTTCTTAGCCTAAGAAGTCTGGACAAAGTCTGACACAATGGAGGTACAAAGGCCCAAAAATAGGGACAGATTTTAAATACTGCTCTTATAAACTTAGAAAGTTGCTAGAATAACAGGGTATGTATTAAAATGCATGTTCTACATGATACGAAGTCTGAAGTCAAATGTATGACATTATTATCTAACTCCATTGCTCAGATCATCCCAGAGATTTGCCACAAAACCAAAAATTTTATAAGGATTAGGCAGAAAATTTCAGGCAAAAATCTGGACAGATGAGGGGTACTGTAGAAATGCCAAAGCTGAAAACTTGCATTTTGCTTCAAAAGAAGTGAGTAACTTAATGTAGCAAATGCTTTAGGCAGCTCAAGATTTGGTACATAAAAGTGCTTTTAAATGTAACATCAGCTTTTCCTCTCTTCTCTGGGAATTAGACTTTGAAGATCAACAGATTGAAGTGCCTCATCCAATTCAGTTTTGGTAGTTGTTATATAAATCTTTCTTTAACAAACAGGCTAAATCAGCCCCATACCTAGGACATTAAAGTAAACTTGCTTTTGCAGTGCAATTAGTATAGATGACTAAAACTATACGATGTTAACAAGCTACTTACTGTGGTCCAAGGTTTCATACCTTCAGCTTCCAATAGCTTACAGTGTGACTGAGCAAATCAGTTAACCAGTCAATTTTCCTAGGTTGAGTCTAAAAATTGTCCTTCTGGATCAAGCCTATATTCCATTTAGCAAACGCAACAAAATAAAATAAATGCTATTGGTCCTTTCATTTGTATATAACTAGGAAAAAGCAATCATTTGCTACATTTCCTTGTAGTTCACCCCATTGTTCATTTACTCTTTATTTTTTTTTTCTTTCCTTTGTTATACAGTTATACAGTCTCTTATCCTTTCTCCAGTCTGAGCCTTTGTTATTTTGAATGCCTGTGTTACTATTTGTTACTTCATTTCATGCTATTCTCTGTTCTTCTCTTTCTGCAGTTGTTATACCTCATGACTTTTTTTAAGTAGGATAATTTATTTTCAGGTAAATTCTAAAAAGCTGAGCGAAACTTCACTGTCTCTATTCATAGGTAGGTACTAGGCTATCGAACCAAGGGCCTAAGTAAGCCTAGCCATCGAGGTTCCCTGGCTTACGCCACCCAAGAAAGTTATTTTCCTGTGCCCCTGTTAAGCAGAGTCAGGAAAGTGATACCCAGGGTGTACTTCCTATTTCCCATCCACTTATCAAGATTTTTCTTGAAGAGTGCTAATAAGGAACTTTGCTTGGCATAGATGGGTAGCTTGTTCCAGAGTATGGGAAGTCTCTGGGACAGGAATATATCCCTCCAGCATGTCCTGTTTATTGTGGTGACAAGGTTTAGGTCCCTAGAGCATGTAGCCCAGAGGGATTGGGATTTCTTTAGGTGTCGCATGTCCAACAGCTCTGGGTTTGACATAACTTTATAAGTTAGGCAGAGATCACCTCAGAGTAGGCTACAGAGTAAAGCTGAAGTTTTTTGAGATGGTCAGTGTAGGGCATCTGTTTGAGGCCAGTAATCCTCTTTGTGAGGTACTTCTGTGGCCTTTCCAGCCACTGCAGATGTTTTGTGACGTACATTCCAAAAGGGGCGTTGTACTATATAATGTGGCTAATGAGTGTCTAGTAGAGGGGAACAATGACCTCTTTTTTTCCTAGATGTGAACCCTTTTGTGATGAGGTGTGCCACATAGAAGGATTTCCTGACTACTGTGGCAATGTGATTATCAAAGGAAAGACTACGGTCCACCTGGGTCCCAAGGTCTCTTATCACACATTCGGTGTTAAGTAGACTGCTGCCTATCTGGTACTTCATGGGTACAGAGTTTTTACCAAAGGGGATAACAATGCACTTTTTGGCATTGAGCTTGAGGCCATGGCTCTGACACCAGGCATCTGCCTCAGTGAGGCCCTTTTGTAGGATGTCCACATCATTAGAGGACCCAACTATGGCTCCTAGTTTGCATTCATCTGCGAACTTCATTAGTCAAAGGCTTTCTGTGTTAGCCTGTACTTCAGAGAATTAGATGACAAACAGGAGAGGTCCCAGGGCTAAACTCTGTGGTACTCCACTTGTTACTGGTAAGTCAGATATGGAGTCTTCAACTTTTACAGTGTGGGTTCTGTCAGTGAGCCAATTGGCAACCCATCTTGTGACATAAGTATTTATACCTAGTTTAGTGAGTTTAGCTATAATTCCAGAATGGGGGATGGTGTTGAAAGCCTTGTTGAGGTCAAGATAGGCTGTGTGAACCACCTTACCCTCGTCTACAGCTTTGGTGACTGCCTTAAAGAAGTCAATCAGGTTCAGGAGGCATGATCTGCCTTTCATAAACCTGAACTGGGTGGGGTCCAGAGTTTGGAGGTCATCAATGTCTTTGTTTATGAGTTCCATTATGATACGTTCCATGGCCTTTCAGACCAGGCTCATCAGACTAATATGGCGATAGTTCCCAGGATCAGTGGTGGCTCCCCCTTTGTGGAGTGGGATAACTGCTGCTGTGTGCCATTCAATGGGCACAAAGCCTGATGTGAGACTATGATTGAACATTGTGTAGGTGGGAGCCAGTTCATTCTGAAGTTCATGGAAAACCCAGCCTGGGATTTTGTCCGGTCCCATGGATGCTGTGTTTTTGGCTTTAGAGAGTGCAACTTTTACCTGCGTAGTTGTGATTACAGGGACTCTGCATTTTTCCTGTATAGATATGGGCCCTTTAGGGGGTGGGTGGGTGGGTGGGGGGGTAAAGTTAGCACTGAACCTATCTGCCAGGACGTTGGCAATATCAATTGGTTCTGTAATTTTCATGCCGTTGTGCTGTAACTCAGAGCAGATCTGTGTGTTGCCATTGAGATTCTTGACATAGCTATAGAATGCTTTGTGGTTGTCACTAGAATCAGTGGTGATTTTGTTTTCGTAGCTAACTTTGGAGAATCTTATAAGGGATCTCAGCTTCTTAGTGAGGCTGACCAGGGAAATCCTCCACTCATGGTATTTTACTCTTTTTTGCAACAGTTTCTTCCTTCTGTTGTAGAGTTTGTTTATGGCAGGGGACCATTAGACTGGCTTCCTTTTTTGGAGGATAGCGTCTTGGCTCTGTTTGGGATAGCAAGATCCATGCACTCATGTAAGTGCTTATAGAGTGCATCTGTGTAGGATTCAGCAGTTGTAACTGTATTGTCCATCTGCATAGGTGTCATGAAGTTCACCACTTCTGTCTTAAGAAGCATGAAGTTGGCTTTGGAGAAATTTTTTACCATGATTTCCTTAATGGGGGGTAGGGGCAAGATGTGAATATCTAGGGTGATTAGCTTATGGTTGGATCTGACCAACGAGGAGTTGACTTCAGGTGTGGAACACCGGTCACTCATGTTGGTAATGACTAGGTCTAGGATATTGTTGCCCCTGGTGTGGATGTGGATAAGTTGATTCAGGGCATTGGAGTTTATGAATTCCAGAAAGCATTGAGTGAAGGAGATGGTACATGAGTAGTTTTCCCAGTTAATGGTAGGGTAGTTGAAATCGCCCATTATTACGGTGTTTGGTTGAACCCTAATATTTTCCAGTATATCAAGAAAAGAGGAGTGGGAATCATGGGGCATGGTGGGGGATCTGTAGCAAGCTATAATTTGGATTGCAGCTTTGCCCAGAGTTAGTTGCACTTGGATAACCTCGGATGCATTATACTGAGTAACTAACCTGGAGGTGTGGATATCCTTAATGAATATGGACACACCTCCACCTTTGGTGTTCTGGTCCAGGTTAGGTGGCAGAAAAGTATGGTATGAGTTATAGCCTGGTAATGCAGGGGTGCTCTCTGGAGCCTTAAACCAGGTCTCAGTCACTGCACAAATATCAATGTTCTCCATTTTAAGGAGTACCTCGAGGGAGTGCATTTTGAGATTTAGACTTCTAGCATTGAGTAGCATTACCCTCAGTTTATGCTTGCCTGTTCCTGCTACGGTGGTGAATTTGTCATTTGAATCTTGCCTAAAAAAGGCACTATAGGGGCAGCAAGAGCCTTAGCCAGTATCCAGAATCCCAGAGTTGACAGGTGCAGGCAATCTCTGGCAAAGCATCGTGGTCTGTCGGCCATGTCGTCCCAGGCAGACAGATACTGGATCCCCTGAGAATGACACCAGAAGCTTAGCCAATTGTTGAAGTCAATCATTTTGTCCTTGTACTGCAGTATCATTCTGGGTTATGACAGGATGCTACTCAGGGCTAGGGTCATACCTACCTGGGCTACAAGATCGGAGAACTCTTCCATGTCTCTTTTCATGTAGTCCAGGGAGGTACACCTCAGGTCATTCACACCAACGTGGACAATGACAGAATCATATTTGTACTTGTTGTGGAGTGACTTGAGTGCATGGGTTATGTGGCGGATCTTGGCATCTGATAGGCAGCTGACAATAACCTTCCCCTTGTTTAGCCTGGTGAGTGGGACATCAGTGTGCCTGACTCTAGTGTTACCTATGACTAGCGTGTTGGGTACATTATTTTGCCTTATGGGCTATGGTTGCGTGGCATACTGAGTCTGTGGGCTATGTATCATATGAGTTGTGTTGGGGGTGGAGGTTGCTTGTGTTTCTGCTTTGGAGGTCTCTGTTGCTTGAGCAGATTATTATTGAGAGCCTCCACAAATATTTTTGTGTTTCTATGTGTGGATTTTGGTGGTGTAGGTTTAGTGGGACTATGTGATGAGTGTGGTGTGGTGTGGTGCAAGTGTTTACCGTCTCCTCTTGACTGTCAAGTTCAGTCTTGGTTGGAGAGAGCTTTGCCTCCAGTTTGGCTAGATAAGTGCAGCTCTCACAGGTTGTGGTGTTGGGTGGTAGAAGGAGAGGGTTGTCTGTGTACATGAGGCAATTGTTACATTTCCCCAAGATACCCAGATTCATCAGATAGACAGGAGAGAACACTGGGAGCTGACCCTTGGACATGCCTGAATAAAAAACTACTTTCCTCTAGACAAGTGAGGAAAGTGAGTACAAGAGCTGTTTTTCTCTAAGCAAGTGAGGAAAGTAAGTACAAAAACTGTTTTCCTCTAGGCAAAGAGAAAGGTTGAGTGCTGTAGTAATTTTTAGCTTATTTAGTGCTAACAGCAAGTTCTGAACAAGTGCTGAGCATGAATAAGCAAATTCAAGTGCTAAAACTAAGAATCTGTACCTGGATCTTGTGGTAGATAGGCTACCTAGTGCTTATTACTCCCACTGATAAGCTAGAATACTTCCCTCCAACACAGAAAGGCTTGGGGACTCATAAGCTTACAAACAGTCCTGGATACAGCAAATCTGTATCTGGACTAAACTAGTTATAGGAAAGGTGGGAAACAAGCGCAAACGTGGGCTTTTAAACCGGAAAGTTGAAAGCGATGTAAAAACTGCCCAAACGGCCAATAAACTACAATTTCTGGGCCAAAAACCACTCCTCTTGTGGTAGATAGGCTACCTAGTGCTTACCACTCCCACTGATAAGCTAGAAGGCTTCCCTCTAACACAGAACGACTTGGGGGGGGGGTCAGAAGTTTACAAGCAGTCCTGGATACAGCAAATCTGTATCTGGACTAGATTAGTTACAGGAAAGGTGGGAAACAAGCGCAAACACAGGCTTTTAAATCAGAAGGTTGAAAGAGATGGAAAAACTGCCCAAATGGACAATAAACTACAATTTCTGGATAAAAAAACACTCTTGTGGTAGATAGGCTACCTAGTGCTTACCACTCCCACTGATAAGCTAGAAGGCTTCCCTCCAACACAGAAAGGCTTGGGGGGGGGGGGCTCAGAAGCTTACAAACAGTCCTGGATATAGCAAATTGTTGAAACTTAATTTGAATAACACAGTTCTGTTTTTAAGTAATTTGCATATCTGTTTCACACAGAGGTTTGCTGTTTTGCTGCTAATAGTTTTGCATTGTGATATGTTCACTTTGCTTTTCCCCACCACTTTTGTCTCAATTGGAGTTCTTTAGAGGCACTGTCCTATTGTGCTAAAGCCATCTCTTCATAAGATGCAGTAAAATATTATTCAGTGATAGTGAATGAATGCATGTACATGTATTATTTGATAGAATTAGGATAAGCTACATTTCTTATAAAGATAAAGAGTTCGGGAAGCAAAATGTTCTTGCTTTGCAAAAAATACTGAATATGGAATGTTGAATACATTATTGTGAATTATTAGTGTTAAGAAAAGTTAAAATCAATTATCATTCCTATAATTGTTGACATCAGGAGGCATCAACTAGGAAGCCACCCTGCCTTTTGCATAGAGGCAGAATAATGTTCCCTAGTACAGGTAAAGGGAGATATATCAACATACTTTATTTAGTACAATATTATCAGTGAGTCTAGGTCCTCCACCAGGTGTTTGGTTTAATTAATCAGTCAGGTTTTGGATTAGTCATCACAACCATGGCTAATACTGTTTTATAGAGCTAGTTAGTTAACCAATATGCATCTTTCCCAAAGGAGAAATACACTAAAACCATGTCTTCTCAATGTATAGCAAAAAAGTCAATTATAGCTTATCTTTAAACAGGCTGCAAAAAAAAAAAAGAAAACTCTGGTAATGGAGGCCCTGAAGCACTATATGTCCTTAAGAAGTCATTTGCATATACCCCTGGGCCTCTATTGCATATAATATCATTGTATGCTTTGACCATTGTCTAAAGCAAGTTTTGTAAATGTGGGATAGTAACTTCATTCAATAAGATATATCCTTTTGGTACCAAATACTAGACTAAACCATATGGGGCATTCAAAAGCCATGTTCATAGGTTCATAGATAGGTACTAGGCTATTGGACCTAGGGCCTATATAAGCCTAGCTATAAATGTACCCTGGCTTTCGCCACCCAAGAAAATTATTTTCCTGTGCCCCTGTCGAGCAGAGCCAAAGAAGTGATCCTTGGGGTGAATTTCCTATAGGTTCATAGGTAGGTTCACAGGTAGGTACTAGGCTATTGGCCCTAGGGCCTATACAAGCCTAGCCAAAAAGGTACCCTGGCTTTCCCCACCCAAGAAAATGATTTTCCTGTGCCCCTGTCAAGCAGAACCACAGAAGTGATTCCCAGAGTGAATTTTCTATTACCCATCCAATCATCAAGATTTTTCTTGAAGAGTGTTAATGAGGAGCTCTGTTTGACATAGATAGGTAGTCTGTTCCAGAGTATGGGAAGTCTCTGGGACAGGAATCTATCCCTCTAGCATGTTCTGTTTATTGTGGTGACAAGGTTTAGGTCCCTAGAGTGTGTAGCTCGGAGGGATTGGGATTTCTTTAAGTGGGGCATGTCCAACAGCTATGGTTTTGACATAGCTTTGTATGTTAGGCAGAGATCGCCTCTGAGTAAGCGATATGCGACGGAGTAAAGCTGGAGTTTTTTGAGAAGGTCTGCGTAGGGCATCTGTTTGAGGCCAGTAATCCTCTTTGTGAGGTATTTTTGTGGCCTTTCCAGTTGTTGTAGATGTCTTGTGAGGTACATACCAAAAGGGGTGTTGTACTCTATAATGAGTCTAATGAGTGATGAGTAGAGGGGAACAATGACCTCTTTTTTTGCTGGATGAGAAACCTTTTGTGATGAGGTGTGCCACGTAGAAGGATTTCATGATCATTGTGGTGATGTGATTATCAAAGGAGAGACTACTGTCCACCTGTGTCCCAAGGTCTTTTATCACACTTTCGGTGTTAAGTAGACTACCGCCTATGTGGTAGTTCATGGGTACAGAGTTTTTACCAAAGGGGATGACAATGCACTTTTTGGCATTGAGCTTGAGACCATGTCTTTGACACCAGGCATCTGTCTCAGTGAGGCCCTTTTGTAGGATGTCCACATTGTTAGGAGTTTTGATTATGGCTCCTAGTTTGCAGTCATCTGTGAATTTAGTTAGCCAAAGACCTTCTATGTTAGCCTGTACTTCAGAGAAGTAGATACCAAACAGGAGAGGACCCAGGACTGAACCCTGTGGTACTCCACTTGTCACTGGTCTGAAGTGTGATTTGGAGTCTGCTACTTTCATGGTGTGGGTTCTGTCAGTAAGCCAGTTGGCAACCCATCTTGTGACATAGGGATTTATACCTAGTTTAGTGAGTTTATCTATAATTCCAGAGTGGGGGATGGTGTCGAACGCCTTGGCGAGATCTAGATAGGCTGTGTGAACCACCTTACCCTCATCTATGGCTTTGGTGACTACTTCAAAGAAGTCTATCAGGTTTAGGAGACATGATCTGCCTTTTACAAACCCAAACTGTGTGGGGTCCAGAGTTTGGAGATCTCCAATGTCTTTATTTATGAGTTCCATGATGATACGTTCCATGGCCTTGCAGATGAGGCTCGTCAGGTTAATGGGGCGGTAGTTCCCAGGGTCTGTTGTGGCCCCCTTTGTGGAGTGGGATAACTGTCATGGTGCACCATTCAATAGGCACAAAGCCTGAGGTGAGGCTATAATTGGACATGGTACTTAGGTGGGGTGCCAGTTCATTCTGTAGTCCATGTAGAAGGCAGCCTGGGATGTTGTCAGGTCCCATGGATACTGTGTTCTTGGCTTTGGAAAGTGATTACAGGAACTTTGCATTCTTCCGGTATAAAGATGGGTCCTTTAGAGGGTGAGAGGGGGATAACGTTAGCACTGAACCTATCTGCAAGGATGTTGGCAATATCAGTTGGTTCTGTATATTTAGTGTCATTGTGCTGTAACTTAGAGCAGATCTGAGTGTTGCCATTGAGATTTTTGACATAGCTATAGAATGTTTTGTGGTTGTCTTTAGAATCAGTGGCAATTTTGTTTTCATAACTAGCTTTGGAGGATTTTATGAGGGATCTCAGCTTCTTACTGAGGCTGACCAGGGAGTTCCTCCAATCGTGGGATTTTACTCTTTTTTGCAACAGTTTCTTTCTTCTGTTGTAGACTTTGTTTATGGCAGAAGACCACCAGATTGGCTTCCTTTTTTTGGAGGATAGCATCTTGGTTCTTTTAGGGATAGCATGATCCATGCACTTGTGTAAGTGCTTATGAAGTGCATTTGTGTAGGATTCAGCAGTCGTACCTCTATTGTCCATCTCCATGGGTGTCATGAAGTTTGCCACTTCTGTCTTAAGAAGCGTGAAGTTGGCTTTGGAGAAATTTTTTACTGTTGTTTTCCTAATGGCGGTGGGAGCGGGATGTGAATGCCTAGGGTGATTAGCTTGTGGTCGGATCTGACCAACGAGGAGCTGACCTCTGGTGTGGAACACCGGTCACCCATGTTGGTGAAGACCAGATCTAGGATATTGCTGCCCCTGGTGGGGTGTGGATAAGTTGATCCAAGGCATTGGAATTGATGATTTCCAGAAAACATTGAGCAAAAGAGTTGGTACATGAGTAGTTTTCCCAGTTAATGGTAGGGTAGTTGAAATCACCCATTATTAGAGTGTTGGGTTGTACCTTAATATTTTCCAGTGTATCAAGAAAAGAGGAGTGGGAATCCTGGGGCATGGTGGGGGGTCTGTACCAAGCTACAATTTGGATTGTGGTTTTGCCCAGAGTTAGTTGAACTTGGATAATCTTGGATGCATTATGCTGTGCAACTAGCTTGGAGGTGTGGATATCCTTAATGAATATGGACACACCTCCACCTTTAGTGTTTCGGTCCAGGTTTGGTGGCCGAAAGGTGTGGTATGAATTATAGCCTGGTAATGCAGGGGTGCTCTCTGGGGCTTTGAACCAGGTCTCTGTCACTGCACAGATGTCAGTGTTCTCCATTTTAAGGAGTGCCTCGAGTGAGTGCATTTTGAGGTTTAATCTTCTAGCATTGTGTAGCATTACTCTCAGATTTTGCTTGCTTGTACCTGTTATGGTGGTGAATTTGTCATTTGAACCTTGCCTAAAAAAGGCACTATAGGGGTAGCAAGAGCCTTTGCCAGTATCTGGAATCCCAAGGGGGCAGGGGCAGGCTATCTCTGGCAAAGCCGCGTGGTCTGTCAATCATGTCATCCCAGGCAGACAGATATTGGATTCCCTTAGAATGACACCAGAAGCTTACCCAATTGTTAAAGTCAATCATTTTGTCCTTGTACTGTGGTATCATTCTGGGTGATGGCAGGATGCTACTCAGGGCTAGGGTCATACCGGCCTTGGCTACAAGATCAGAGAGCTCCTCCATGTCTCTTTTCATGTAGTCCAGGGAAGTACATCTCAGGTCATTCACACCAACATGGACAATGACAGAGTCATATTTGTACTTGTTGTGGAGTGACCTGACTGCGTGCGTTATGTGGCGGATCCTGCCACCTGACAGGCAGCTGACAGTAACTTTTTCCTTGTTTGGCCTGGTGAGTGGAACATCAGTGTGCCTGACTATAGAGTCACCTATGACTAGAGTGTTGGGTACGTTATGCCTTATGGGCTGTAGTTGAGTGGCACACTAAGTATGTGGGCTATGTGTCATTTGGGTTGTGTTGGGGGGGGTGAAGGTTGCTTGCTTTTCTGCTTTGGAGGTCTCTGTTGTTTGGGCATATTTGACCTGAGAGCCTCCGCGAATGTAGGTGTGTGTTTTGTGCTTCTGTGTGTGTGTTTTGGTGGTGTAGGTTTTGAGGGACTATGTGATGAGTGTGGTGTGGTGCAAGTGTTTGCCTTCTCCTCTTGACTGTCTAGGCCAGTCTTTGGTGAAGAGAGCTTTGCTTCCATTTTGGCTATATAAGTGCATCTCTCAAAGGTCGTAGTGTTGGGTGGTAGGAGGAGACGGTTGTCCGTGTAGATGAGGCAATTGCTGCATTGTCCCAAGATGCCCAGATTCATCAGGTAGACAGGAGAAAACACTGGGAGCTGACCTTTAGACATGCCTGAATAGGTGCTTATTTATTAAGTACTAAAAACTGTTTTTCTCTAGACAAGTGAGGAATGATGAGTGATGTAGTAATTTGTAACTTATTTAGTGCTTGCAATGAGTACTGAACAAGTGCTGAGATCAAAGAAACAGATGAGTGCTAAAACTAAAAAGCTGGCTAGTTGCAAGGGAAATTTTGAAGAACAGACTTTATGGCGCCAGGAATAGTTTAACCCCAGTTAAGTGGGGGGGGGGGGGGCTTAGGAGCTCACAAACAGTCCTGGACACAGCAAATCCGTATCTGACCTGCCACAGGAAAGGGGGGAAGCAAGCTTAGAATTTTTTTCCAGTAAAGTGGAAATGAAGAAAGCTGGAACAAAAGTTAATTCAACGTTAAGAATCTGAGTGGGTTGGCCTTCACAAATGTTCTCTATTAGATTGAGTGAATTAATGACACTAGACTGGGAGAAGTGTCACAGATCAAGTATACAGTATGGGTGGGCAATTGCAAAGCCACCAAGTATAAGAACACACAACACTAGGGAGGGTGGGTGAGAAAAATTACAGTTCCTAGCTGTAGCCAGTAAATGAAAGTTTTAAACAGATCAAGGAGCAGACTCGAGAATGCTTTTAACTGCAAACAGACAAAAATGCACAGAAAAGCTCGGACAGAGCACTCACAAACAGAAAATACAACTCTCAGTATGAAAAAGCAGTTTACAGTTAAGTAATGTTAAAACAGTATAAAACAGTAAATAAATGCAGTGAAACAATAAAAAAAAAGCTTTATAACAGTGCAAAAATGTAGTAGATCAACTGTATAGCACAATTATAAGCAGTTCAGTGAAATAAATGTAAGAAATTCCCATCCAATCATCAAGATTTTTCTTGAAGAGTGCTAATGAGGAGCTCTGTTTGACATAGATAGGTAGTCTGTTCCAGAGTATTGGAAGTCTCTGGGACAGGAATCTATCCCTCCAGCATGTTATGTTTATTGTGGTGACGAGGTTTAGGTCCCTAGAGCGTGTAGCTTGGAGGGATTGGGATTTCTTTAAGTGGAGCATGTCCAACAGCTCTGGGTTTGACATAGCTTTGTATGTTAGGCCGAGATCGCCTCTGAGTAGGCGATATGCGACGGAGTAAAGCTGGAGTTTTTTGAGACGGTTCATGAGGGCATCTGTTTGAGGCCAGTAATCATCTTTGTGAGGTCTTTCTGTGGCCTTTCCAGTTGTTGTAGATGTCTTGTGAGGTACATACCAAAAGGGGCATCGTACTCTATAATGGGTCTAATGAGTGATGAGTAGAGGGGAACATTGACCTTTTTTTTTCTGGATGAGAAACCTTTTGTGATGAGGTGAGCCACGTAGAAGGATTTCCTGACCACTGTGGCAATGTGATTATCAAAGGAGATACTACTGTCCACCTGTGTCCCAAGGTCTCTTATCACATTTTTGGCATTAAGTAGACTACCAGCTATGTGGTAGTTCATGGGTACAGAGTTTTTACCAAAGGGGATGACAATACACTTTTTGGCATTGAGCTTCAGGCCATGGCTTTGACACCAGGTATCTGTCTCAGTGAGGCCCTTTTGTAGTATGTCCACATTGTTAGGATTTTCGATTATGGCTCCTAGTCCTACAAAAGGAACAGCAACAAGGGAAATTAGCTGTAGCTGAAAGTTGTTAATCTTCATTCATTCATGACAAATGGGTATTGGTTCCATCCTCAGAACTGACTCAGCCTTCATAACAAGCTCTCACCAGCCAAAAACTCTCGAGCTAAGCTTAGCCATAGTGCCCCTCTCTTCATCTCCTCAGATTTTATTTTCTGCATAGTGTCAAGACACGTCAGGCCAGCTCTCAAGCTAAGTGGAATAGCTTTTCTAATATTTTTTCAATAATATTTCTTCTGCTTTTGGAATTTTTCCCCCTTTAATCCTTCCTTTATTAGTTGCTGATAACTTGTTTACCTTTTTTTCTGAGTGACTTTCTCCATTTTCTTACCAATTTTTTAGCATTTTTTCATATCATTGGTGGTACAGGCCCCTCCCTTACCTCTGTGGTAGTTATTAATAACATCGCTGTTATTGTTTCCCTTCCCTTTACCCATTGGGTACTCTTTGTTTACCATCGCTGGTAATTAAAAAAAAAAATGAAAATTAGTCTTCCTTTCCTGACTGAATGTATGCCTGATTTTGGTATGTACAGCTATTCTGACAGGGCTTTTCCCTTGTTGCTGTTCCTTTTGTAGCTTGATATATTGAATTTTATATGAACTGCTATAATGGCTGATAAGGAGAGGACAACAGGTTTCAAACAGTGTGATAAGTGTGGCAGGAAAATGCCTAATTTTGATGGACATTTATCTTGCGTTTATTGTCTTGGTGTTCCACACTTGAAGGTTCAACCCCATCAGAACTATGTAAGGGCTTTAGTGCCCGCACTTTGGCAGAAAAGAAAAAACAAGTTAATTTTAAAGGGTCTCTTGAAAACCCTTTTCTCGGAGGCTTTATCTGAGGTAGAGGTCTCAACCCCTCCTAAAAAGGAACCTAAAAAGAGGAGTCAGTCTGTGCCATCCTCTCCTCATACTAGTGAATCTAAATCTGCCAAGTCCAACATGGAACCAAAATCCAAACAACCAAAATTGACTTCTGCACCCATCTCGGCACCGGAGCCTAAGACTCCATCCATGGTGCCATCCTTAGCTATGGAACCAATTATGTCTTCAACACCTATGGTACCAACCACTTCTACAGTATCACAGACCCTCTCGGCACCAAAAATAGTCTCTCCAATACAGGTCACTACTCCCCTTCCAATTCAACTTTCTGTTCCTTTGACCACTGTGCCAAATATCAAAACCTTGGCTTGGACCTGATATTCCCCATCTGTAGATCAATTTTTAGGGCAACAATTGAGCCCTTTTCTAGAACGGCCTGATTCTCCATTGAGAATGTCAGCCCACTCCACCAGGAGCCTTTCGGAGCTCAAAGTAGTTAGACTCATGGATCAGCTCCTCGCGGCCAGAGGAATTTGTACTCTGTCTAAATCCTCCCTCCCACCTGGAGCCAAGGAATTTTCTCCACAGACTCTGACATATATTCCTCGTTCAACCTCCCCACAGGTTTTGGTGCACTCAGTGGAGCTGTCTATCCCGGTTCCAGCTTCTTCGGTTCCACTGGTAGATCTTACCATGGTTCCGAAGCCTATCCTATGGTTCTTGACTCAATTGGCACCGAACCATTCTCGAGATCATGACTGGTCTGTTGGCACCATGGCCCCTAGTATGGCACCTATTTTTTCTATGGTGCTGTATACAGTTATGGTTGCTTTGATGGCTCTGAGTCCTCTCATGACTCCTTCCCTGGGAGTGGGCTAATTGGACTGGGGTTATTGGCTGCATTTTTTTTTTTGCTGGATTCCACAGGGTTAGAAATTTACCAGGAAGCCTGTTCAGCTCAGCAAAGAAGAAGCAGAACTTCTTTTAGTTTATTAACTATGACTGCACTTCTCATGAACACTTTGCCAAAATTAGCACTTTTGATGTGCTGAATGTTTTGTTACTGAGTTTAAATAACAATCCTACTATACTTCATCGGTATTGCATTATTCACTTCTGCTTTGCTGACTGTAGTGGTATTATGTTTAAATAAAATTGCACTATTGTGCCTTGTTGCTTTTTTACATTTGCTCACTGCTGGCAGTATCTGCCATAATACTACAGTGTAGGTGCTAGATATATAAAAAACAAATTACTTTATTATCTCATTTACTGACTGCATATTTTTGATCATTGCTGCTGTTATATTTCTGCTTGATAATTGTTTATGTAGTGTTACATCATTTAAAACTACTGCTTTATAAGAATTTCATTGGAGAGCACAGGGTGACCTATATAATATAATTTTATTTCTTGGCTGATTGCTATTCTGATATTGTATTAAAGTTATTTACTTTACAGTTCCTGCACTTAAAACTACTCTTCACATTATCCATAGCTATTACAACTATTGCATCTAGATCCCTAGGTTACATTATTTATTGCTCATTGTTTTTTTCCTAGCTAGGTACAGACCACATTAATATACTGGGTAAAGTCATTTCATTTAATGTGCCCTTTGTTAATGATTTCCTTCCTACATATTTTTGTCCCTTCTACATTTCTTTTTGCCCTAGTGACCACTGCAGTTGTTACAGCTCATTCTTTATCCTTTAGCTATATCCCATATTATCATCGTTTTCTAGTGCAACCAATTATCTCCCTCTGTGTTATACAACAAGTAAGTTAATAACCTATCCTTTTTTGTTATACATCTTCACCTACACTGTCCAGTATGGAATCTCTGTCCACTTTTGCCTCTTCTGTAGCCAACCTGACAGCACTATGGAGTCTGGGGCAGTGTGGTAATTGCCTCAAGCTGACCAAAAACTCTTTACTGCTACCTCACAATGGTTAAGTATGTGATGGGGTAAGTATCTATGTACCTTGGAGGCTATCTTCTTGCTTCAAAATGCATTCAGAAAGTACAACACTCAGACAGACAGGCACACAAACACACGCACACACACACACACACACACACACACACACACAACTTCCGCCAAACCACCAAGTTATGGTGATGTCATTAACAGAGTGCTGCCTAAGCCCCTTAGGTGAAGGGCTAAGGAACCTCAGACATTAATTCACAGAGCAAGAAACCTACCTTCACCCTTAATACCCGCAACCAGTGTACATAACTTTGAGTCAAAAGGGTGCAGACTTCACGCTGTTGTGGCCCATTAAGATTGCATCTACCTATAATAATGTTTCAGTAAAAGCTGACTCTATTGTCAGGCAGACAGGCTCCACTCTCTCCAGGCTGGATAAGAATAGGGTGACAGTTATGTGCCTTTCTGGAGCCAGGATCTTGAATGTATCAAGGGCTCCCATATCCCTTCATTCTGATAAATAGGATTATGACCTGACAAGTGGTCTACATAAAGGGTGAATGACCTTACACACTGTATGTAGTGGGACATGTTGAAGGTTATGATTGATCTTACTATACATGTTCCTGAGGTAGGAAAGACACTAGTCTTGAGTGCCATTTCCCCATTACCCAAAATGATGCTGAGAGTCAAAGAAAGATAATTGGCTTTAATAATTAGCTATGTGAATGGTGTCATTCAAGAGGGATCCAGTATGTGTCGACGAAATTGTTGACAAGCCTTCCTACTGTTTCAGGGATGGTGTACATCTCTCTTTATCATGGATTTTGCAACTTGTCTAAAGCCTTTCCTGCCTCAATGGTGACTTTTCAGGCACGGTCCCGCTGATAGACACCCCAGCCTAGTAAATTCTAATATGGAGTAGATTAATGTGACTCTACACAACTCCAGGAGTCTTAACAAAAAATGCCAGAGCTTGAGGAGCTCATGCAATGTGAACACAGCCATATATGTGTAGTTACAGAGACATGGTTTCAGAGTAATTAAAACATTCCCTCCATTCTGGGGTGTAGTTCATCGCACATTTTCATACCTACTGGCAATTATGGGGAGAATCAATATTTGTCAAGGATATCATTGCCTCAAGACAGATTCCTTCTTTTACTACATTTGAGCTCCTAGATGGCTAGATTACCACAAACAAGCCTAATTACCACTTTATTGCTTACCTTAGAACACACTCTATGTCCCCTTTTGAGCATGATAGCTATCTCAATGCATTGCCTGAAATCCCCATTAAACACAGAACTTTTGTACTGGGGACCTCAACAATTCTTCAATAAACTGACTAACCTTAACTGCCAATGGTCAACATGCCTAACACTACATTGACATTATAAATGCTAAATCTCTTTCACAAATAATTAAGCATCCTGCTGGGGGCCCCTACATCCTTGATCTAGTCCTCACAAATATAGTCGCTTCTTGCACAGCTCCATATGGCTTATCCTGCCTTGTTAAATCAGACCATAAACTAGTGACCTTTTCCTTTAAAACTGGAAAACCTTCTATCTGTCTCATATAATTTCCAAAGCCACCTCCAATGCATCCAAATAAGTCTTAATTTCTCTTAATTCTTATCAGATCAGTCATTACTGAATATAATGTAACATTTGACATGTATTTGTATAAATGATTCTGTTACACTTCATTGCCATTTCAGTTTATCCACAAGAAAAAAACGTTTCATTTCTTCTAAAACTCATTTTGTTGACACTACATTTAATTGAATCACATTTCATTGACAATTTCACATATAAATATACCTCCAAAAGCTGACAAACCCTGCCTACACCCCTAACATAATTATACTAACTCCAGTCACACATCCGCAGGGAACAAAGAATGCTGCCCACACCCAGTGTATGACTATTGGCGCACATACACAAAATAAATGTGATAAAAATACTAATCAACATTAATTTGCATTGTAATTCATATCCTCTGACATCACACTAGCAGCCATGTTCTATACTGTTACGCACCTTTCAGTGAAACATACTTCAGTAAAATATAATGTCAACAAAATGACTTTTAGATAGAATGAAACACTTTAACACCAGTAATCTGTTTGTGTTAGACCCTCTTGTAAGATGTTTGTGTTACTGGGGAATCTACAATCTCTCCAAATTTGCAGTCATATGCAAACTCTGTCAGCCAAAGGGGCTTGACATTAGTCTTTATGTCCGAGAAGCAGATGCCAAATAGGAATAGTCCCAGCATGGAGCTCTGAGATACCTTGCTGGTGACCAGTCTCTTAATGGAGGTGTTCTCACCAATCTGACTTCCTAGGTCCTGTCTGTAAGCCACCTGTCAATCTAGCAAAATATGTAAGGGCTTATGCCAAGTTTCGTGAGTTTGTCAACTATTCCCAAGAGCGGTATTGTATTGAATGGCTTATCCAGGTCCAGGTAAGTGGTATGCACTGATGTTATGTTGTCCTATCTCACATTCATTCTTGCTAGCTGGGTTCGGAGATCAACTTGGCTCTAACTCAGCCGTAGACTAAACCTCGAGAGTTTCTACTGGCTCGAGGGTATAACCTATCCCATGGTGCTTAGCAGCTGCTCCCCAGATCTCATTTGCCGCTTGAAGCTTCAGGATTGTCTTTGCTGGCTCAGGCTAGTAAAATTTAATATTATACTCTATTTTGGTATTACTTCTCTTAAAACTTACTGTTATGTCCTAGTTTACCTGTCCTGCTTATAGTACAGTGCCCTTTTGTTGGGAGTGTTTTTTGTATTTTGCCTATTTTTTTTCTTTTAGGGCTGCTTTTTAGGCCTTGTCTTCTATAATTTCCCTTTTTTCTAGTTAGACAATCCATTTCATTTAAAGGATGTCTCCTTTTCAGACATCCTGGAGATCCTTAAGCAGAGGGGTGGCTGGAAGTCCCTTTGCCCTTCTAAAGATGAGTTGGTATACCTGGAGGTGTTTGGCTCTCACCCCTCCACCTCTTGGGTGTCCCCACCTTTCAACCCTCTCCTGGGTGTAGTGAGTCAGAGGGTGTGGGACTCTCCAGAATCAGTAGACCCTGTTCTGCAAAGGCCAAATACATTTATTATGGCCCCAGAGGACAGACAATATCTAACTAAGGGAGTTCCAGTAGATGCGATAGTGGTGGCTGTGGCCACAAAGGAGTTAGCTGAAACTTCTGCATCTGTCCATCCACCGAACAAGGAGGCTCACACGATGGACAGGTATGGGAAGCGTACTTTCTCCTCAGTGGCCTTTACCTTGTGGTCACTGAATTATTTGTCACATTTCACCTGACTTCAGAGGGATCTCCTAAAAGAGCTGGGAGATACCCTACAAGGAGCTACAGCCCAGGATTTATCTGATAAGATTAATTCTCAGCTGGCAACCTTAACCTCCATCACTAACTCCTCCATGCACCTCATTTCCTATGTAGGTGATGGAGCAAGCAGGGCAGCAGGCACAGGAATAGCTCTTTGGAGACATTCCTGGATGTGCCTTTGCGAGTTTGCCAAACCCTTCAGATCTTGCTTGATTGATGCTCCCTTTGATGGCTCGTCCTTGTTCGGGCTGAAAGTGAAAGAAACTCTCACCAGGAGCCAACAAGATGGTAAGACTATCTGCCATTGGGAGTCTGTTTTTCCACCCCTACCAAACCTTATCCTAAAAGTCAAAAGAGTGGAAAAATGTGGTTCCGGAAGTCCAAAGGAGCCTTATCTGACACTCGTGGTGATCCTTCCCCCAAGGGCAGAGGGGGAAATAACAATGGAAGATGCCATCCATGTGGCAGAGGGGGTCCGCAGAACCAGGGAGACAGAGATACTTTCTCTGGTCGGCTCTTCCAGTGCTCCTGAAAGGAGGCTCAACTGTCCACCTCTGGAGGCAGTCGGGGGTAGGCTATCACTGTACCCAGAAGCCTGGCTGAGTTTGACTCAAGACAAATGTGTACAGTCCATTATATCCATGGGTTACAACATTCCTTTTCACAGTTCAACTCATCCGTCAAAGTTTTTCCCAGACATTCCACCCAGTCAAAGGGATCAAGCAACACTAGAAATTCAAATGGTGCTAGAAAAAATGAGTCATCCAAGAAGTCCCCACAGTCCAACTAGGATCCAGAATGTACTCAAAGTTCCTTTTAGATCCAAAAAAGACAGGGGACTGGAGACCCATATTGGATCTCAACAGACTAAACAAGTCAGTGAGGAAGTCAAAGTTCCAGATGGTAACACTACAGTCTATACTCCCATTTCTGGGACAAGACAATTGGATGTGCTCATTAGATCTTCAGGACACATACTACCACATAAAGATGGACAGGCACTCCAGAAGATTTCTTCACTTTTGACTGTGAGCCAGTCATTACCAGTTCAGAGCTCTGCCCTTTGGACTCACTACAGCCCCCAGAGTGTTTACCAAATGCATGGCTGTAGTCATGGCTCATCTGAGATGTCAGGGATTCCAGGTGTTTCCATACTTAGGCGACTGGCTCCTAACTGCCACCACCAAGCAACTACTAATCAAAGCAAGAGACTACACCATCCAGCTCTCCTCAGAAATAGGCATTACTATAAATGCAGAAAAATATGCCTTGTTGCCATCACAGCGTATTACCTTCATAGAAGCAGATTTAAATACAAATGACATGTTGGCAAAACTGCCCCAAGAAAGGATCCAAACATTATGCAGTCAAGTACTTATCTTACTCAACAAGAAAAAAGTACAGGCAAGATTTTCCCTCAGAGTCTTAGGCTCTATGGCAGCGACAATAACACTACTTCCCCTGGCACGACTTCACATGCGAATATTACAGTGACTACACTTCGCTCAATGGTCCATACAGGAGCTACCCATGTCTCACAAGATCCTCATAACAGACTCCTGCAAGAGGGATCTGCTTTGGTGGATTCACTCCACTCAGGTAACAATGGGCAGACCATTTGTACTCCCCCAACCAGTTGCTAAAGTAACCACGGATGCATTCCAGATAGGGGGGGGACATTATCTGGGACAGACGGTCCAAGGGGTATGGAAAGACCACGAGTACCATTTGCACATCAATGTCCTAGAGATGAGGACAGTGCTTCTGGCATTGCAAGCATTTCAGAACTCTCTAACCATGGGAACTATTGCAATTCAGACAGACAATATGTCGGTGGTATGGTACATCAACAAACGAGGGGAACCAGATCCTACCCCCTATGTCGAGAGGCCCAGAGAGTGTGGCAATGGGCAATATCTTCTCAGCGTTTTCTGATGGCGATGCACATACTGGGGAAATCCAGCGTAATAGCAGACAGGCTAAGCAGAGCGATTCTCATGCCTCATGAGTGGTCCCTGAATCAGGAAGTTGCAAATCTAATTTTTCACAAATGGGGCCATCCTTGCTGTGACCTTTTTGCCACTCCCTTCAATGCCAAATGCAGCAACTGCTTTGCCCTCATTTCCCCTCTAGGAGAGTCACTGAGGGATGCACTTGCCTATGATTGGACCCCAGGACTTCTTTATGCTTTTCCCCCATTTTCTTTGATTCCAAAAGTTATTCAGAAAGCCAAGTCATAGAGTCGCAGGTTAATTCTCATTGCTCCGTCCTGGCCTCATCAAATCTGGTTCCCTTTCCTTTGGCTCTATCTTCAGGAGGACCCATGGATCCTGAACCCAGTGCCGGATCTTCTGATGCATCAGTCAGGAATGCTCCATCCTGCCCTTCACAGCCTCAAGCTGACAGCTTGGTTTCTCCACTTCCAATTGTAGCCAGGCTTCCAGAATTATGCCCGGCAGTATGCCACATTTTTGTATCTTCACACAAAAAGACAACTAAGAAACTTTATGCAAGCAAATGGAAGAGGTTCTCTTGTTGGGGGGACAAGAAACGCATAGATCCCTTTACAGCCTCTATACCTGCAATTTTGGAATTCCTGAGAGAAATTTTTAATCAAGGAGCAGCGGCTGCCACTATTTGAGTTCAACTAGCTGCTATATCCAATTATCATGTGGGAGAACTCGGATCCAATGTAATGTCCCACAAGTTATGCAAGGCCTTCCTCAGAGGCACTTTTCTGTTAAGACCTCCAGTAAGAGAACCTCCTCCACCATGGGATCTAAATTTAGTATTATCGGCATTGATTCTTCCCCCTTTCGAACCAGCATCTTCTTGTTCTTTAAAATTTTTATCCTGGAAAACTCTCTTTCTGACAGCAGTTACCTCAGATAAGAGGGTTTGAGTTGCAGGCTTTATCCATCCATCCTCTCTATTTGATCTTCCACAACAATAGAGTTTCCCTCAGAAAAAATCCCTCCTTCTTACCAAAAGTCTGTTCTGAAACAAATTTAAACCAAGCTATAGAATTGCCTGTGTTCTTTCCTAATTATAGCAAAAAGGCAGAATATAAGCTTCACCAATTGGATGTACATAGACAACTGCATTTTTATTTACACAGGACAAAAGAGTTCAGAAAGTCAGATCAATTGTTTTGATCCTATTCAGAAACAAAAAAGGCGGGCAGTCTCAAAAGTTACTTTGTCCAAATGGCTTACTGAGACTATCAAATATGCTTATCACTCTCATAGTAAAGAACCGCCAGAGAAAGTGAAAGGACATTCAACTAGAGCGGTGTCTACTTCCATTGCCTTTCAATCCAGACTTCCATTGAATTCAATTTGTGCTGCTGCTATGTGGGTTAATCCTCACACCTTTATCTTTCATGTGGCCTCCCGGAACAGGGCATCTTTTGGTTCCACTGCCCTGAAAAGTTTATTCCCTTGAGCCACCCAAGATAAAGGTGCTGGGGACTCTGTCCCAACCAGCAAGAATGAAGGCGAGATAGGACAACATAACATAAAGAAGTTATGTACTCACCATAACGTTCCATGTTTGTTGTCCAGTATCTCGTCTTCATTCTTGCGTCCCACCCAGCCATCCCCCTCCTGGAGGATCGAGAAGAATTTTACAAATTGCCAAATATGGTCTGATTCCATCTTGCCTTCCTTTTTACCTTTATGACTGATATATTTCATATATTTTCTCTTTCTGGATATTAGACATATCATAGGGAACTCTTTCCCTCAAATGAGATCTGGGGAACAGCCGCTAAGCACCATGGGATAGGTTATAGCCTCGAACCAGTAGAAGCTCTCAAGCTTTAGTATACGGCTGAGTCAGAGCCGAGTTCAGCTCTGAGCCCAACCAGCAAGAATGAAGGTGAGATACTGAACAACAAACATGGAACGTTATGGTGAGTACATAACTTCTTTTTTTATCTTCATCCATTGCCTTGGTGACCTTCTGAAGGAAATCCACCAGGTTTAGAAGGCATGGACTTCCCTTGACAAAGCCAAACTGGGGTGGGTTCAGTGTCTGAAGATTGCCTATATCTTTCTTGATCATTTCTATGATAATTCATTCCATGGCTTTGCATATTAGATTAGTCAGACTAATAGGTTTCATAGTTTCATAGTTTCATAGTAGTGTACTAGGCTATCTGCCCGGGGGCATTTATAAGCCTAGCCAACAGTGATGTGGCTTTACGCCACCCCATACTATATAGTTGCGCCTCTCTAGTAGTGACACATGTGGAACCCCATTATTTAGTAAACTATACCTCTGTCTAGTAGTGACACTGAGGTCACTCCCGGGGTAAACTTGTGATCTCCCATCCATGCATCGAGATTTTTCTTGAACAGTGCCAATGAAGGGCTCTGTCTCACGTGAACTGGGATTTTGTTCCAGAGTATGGGTAACCTCTGTGTTATGAATCTATCCCTCCAGCATGTCCTAATCATATTTGTGCAGAGGTTGAAATCTTTAGCTCGTGTGGTTCTGGTGGATTTGGATTTTTTGAGATGGAGCATGTCCATCAATTCCTGGTTGGACATGGCCCTGTATGTTAGGCACAAATCACCTCTGAGCAGGCGGTATGCTACTGAATAGAGCTGGAGTTTCTTTAATCTAGCTGGATAAGGCACATGTTTTAGACCTATGATCCTCTTGGTGAGGTACTTCTGGGGTCTTTCCAGTTGTTGCATGTGCCGGGTGAGATACATCCCAAATGGAGCATTATATTCAATCATGGGCCTGACAAGGGAAAAATACAGAGGTACAATGACCTCCTTTGATCTGGATGAGAATCCCTTCATGATGAGATGGGCAAGGTAGAAAGTCTTTCTGACCACTTTGGCAACATGGTTGTCAAAGGAGAGGTCACTATCGACTTGAGTCCCCAGGTCTCTGATTACATCTTCTGTATTCAGTGGGTTATTGTCTACGTGATAGTTTGTGGGTACTTTGTTTTTCCCAAAGGGGATGACTATACATTTTTTGGCGTTAAGTTTGAGGCCATGATTCTGGCACCAGTTGTCCATTTCAGTGAGACCTTTCTGTAGGATGTGTGTGTCGGCAGGTGAATCCACTATGGCACCCAGTTTGCAGTCATCTGCAAACTTTGTCAGCCATAATCCTACCATATTTGCTTTCACATCTGAGAAATAAATGCCGAATAGGAGTGGACCCAAGACTGAGCCCTGTGGGACACCACTTGTGACGGGTTTTGAGTCTGACATGGCTCCAGCAATTTTAACCTTATGGGTTCTGTTTTTAGCCAATTTGCTACCCATCTTGTGACATATGGATTTACATTTAGGCTGCTGAGCTTGTCAATGATGCCAGAGTGTGGTATTGTGTCAAAGGCCTTAGCCAAGTCCAAATAGGCAGTGTGGACAGCCTTGCCCTCATCGATGGCACTAGTGACTGTCTCAAAGAAGTCAACCAGGTTTAAGAGGCAGGATCTGCCTTTTACAAAACCGAACTGTGTGGGATCAAGGGTCTGCAGATCCCCAATGTCGCCATTTATGAGTTCCATGATGATTCTTTCCATAGCCTTACAGATCAGGCTGGTCAAACTTATGGGGCGGTAGTTACCTGGGTCAGTAGAATTTCCCCCTTTGTGGAGTGGGACCACTGTTGCTGTGCGCCAGTGTTCAGGTACATAACCTGTAGTGAGGCTAAGATTGAATAGAGTTCTTAGGGGCGGGTTTAGTTCATCTTGGAGTTCACGTAACACGCAACCGGGGATACCATCGGGTCCCATAGATGCTGTGTTGTTTGCCTTGTTGAGTGCTGATTTCACCTGTGTGT
Source organism: Protopterus annectens (assembly GCF_019279795.1). Taxonomy (NCBI): domain Eukaryota; kingdom Metazoa; phylum Chordata; order Ceratodontiformes; family Protopteridae; genus Protopterus; species Protopterus annectens. Next base: position 1,643,977,065 of record NC_056729.1, on the reverse strand, counting down.
CTGTGATGACAGGTAGGTTACATTCAGCAGGGATAGTTACTTCATCTTTAGGGGGTGAGGGAGGGGAGAAATTTGCACTGAACCTATCTGCCAGAATGTTGGCAATGTCAGTAGGGTCAGTGAATTTTTTGTTATTGTGTACTAGCTCAGAGCATATCTGAGAATTTCCTCCCAAGGTTCTGACATAATTGAAGAAGGCTTTGTGATTGTCTTTGGTATCCTTGGCAATCTTTTTCTCAAAGTTTGCTTTAGATGTTTTTATGAGAGAGCGTAGTTTTTTACTTGTGCTGATCAGGGAAGCCTTTCCCTTGTGGGATTTGGCTCTGTCCTGCAGTAGATTCCTTCTTTTGTTGTACAGTTTGTTTATAGCCGGGGTCCACCAAACCGGGCGTTTTCCCTTGGTGGAGAGGGTCTTGGTTTTAGTTGGGATTGCCTGATCCATGCATTCCTGGAGATGTCCGTAGAAGGCTTTTGTGAAGGATTCAGCATTTTGGGATGTGGTTTCCATTAACCCAGTAGGCTTAAAGGATATCATTTCCGACTTAAGGAGCGCAAAGTCAGCTTTTGAAAAGTTTTTCACTGTAGTCTTTTGTTCTGGGGGTGGGGGTGGGGATGGGATATGTACATCCAACGTGATCAGTTTATGATCAGATCTTACTAGTGAGGGGTTTATATCCAGTGCGGAGCATTTGGACCCCATGTTTGTGATAATCAGGTCAAGTATATTATCTCTCCTCGTAGGAGAGGTGACCAGTTGCTCCATAGCATTTGAGTTTATGAATTCCAGGAATCTTTGGGCCAGGGTGTTAGGGCTAGAATAGTGGGCCCAGTCTATGTTGGGGTAATTGAAGTCACCCAATATGATGGTGTTTGGTGTGACATTCATATCCTCCAGTGTTTTCAGGAATGCTTGATGGGATTCCTGGGATTGGGAGGGTGTTCTATAACATGCGACCAGTTGTATGGCAGTTTTGCCTATGGTGAGTAAAACTTGTATGGTTTCTGATGCTTCATGAGTAGCCACCAATCGAGAGGTGTAGGTGTCCTTTATGAAAATGGACACTCCCCCTCCCTTTGTGGTTCGGCCTGGAACTTGAGGCCGAAACGCATGATATGAGGTATAGCCTGGTAGCGCTGGAGTGCTCTCAGGAGCCTTGAACCAGGTTTCAGTTACTGCACAGACATCGATGTTCTCCATACTGAGAAGTGCTTGAGTGCCTGCATCTTGAGATTTAGACTTCTGGCGTTGAGCAGCATTACCCTTAATTTTTTTCCATTTTTGTTTTTTATGGAGGTTGATTTGTCCTTTGAGCATTGCCTAAAAAAGGCACTATGGGGGTGGCAAGAGCCTTGGCCAGTATCCGGAAGCCCAGTGGTGACAGGTGCAAGCCATCCCTTGCAAGCAACGTGGCTTGTCCAGCATATCATCCCAGGCTGACAGACATTGGATCCCCTAGAATGACACCAGTGATTAAGCCAATTGTTAAAACTGATCATTTTGTCTTTGTACTGAGGCATCATTCTTGGCGAAGGCAGGATGCTGCTCAGGGTCAGGGTCATACCAGTCTGGGCTACATAATCGGAGAGCTCCTCAATGTCTCTTTTCATGTAGTCCAGGGAGGTGCGTCTCAGGTCATTCACACCCGCATGGACAATGACTGAATCATATTTGTACTTGCTTTGGAGTGACCTGAGTGCGTGTGTAATGTGGCGGATCCTAGCCCCCGATAGGCAGCTCACCATTACCCTCTCCTTATTCAGCCTGGTAAGTGGAACATCGGTGTGTCTGACTATAGAGTCACCTATTACTAATGTCTCTGGCATAGTATTTTGCCTTAGGGGCTGTGATTGTGTGACACACCTGTTGCTTGAGGTATGTGTTGTAGGTGTTGTGTTTTGTGGGGGTGTATTTCTGGGTGTCTGCTTTGGAGGCCTCTGTTGTTTTGGTAAGTTTTTTACAAGAGCCTCCGAGTATGTCTTTGTGTTTTTATGTGTTTGGTTTGCATTGGTGGTGGTTATATGTGTGACTGGTTTTGCTTTGGGTGTGGGTACCATCTCTTCCTGACTGGTCTTGCCAGTCCTGAGTTGAGAGAGTTCAGCCTCCAGTCTGGCTATATAGTTGCATCTCTCACAAGTATATGTGTTAGTAGGAAGGAGGAGAGGGTTGTCTGTGTACATGAGACAATTGTAACATTGTCTTAAGATTCCCAGATTAACCAGCTGAACAAGAGAGGATGCTAGGTCTGTAGTTTCCTGGGATGGTTGATGGTCCAGCCTTGTGAAGTGGGATAACCATTGTAGTCCTACATTTTCATGGTACAAAGCTTTTTTTGAGGCTATAGTTGAAAAGTGACTGAAGTGGTCCTGATAGGTCATATTTCACGCTATTTAGTAGGCATCCCAGGATATTGTTGAGGCTCATTGAGACTGTGGTTTTGGCATTAGCAAATGCCATCAGGGCCTGTTCTCTGTTAATAGTTGAGGGAGTTATCCTAGTAGGTACATCATGGGGGAGGCAAGGGGGAGTGGGGAGTTAAACTTTGAGCTGAATTTGTCAGCCAGCAAATTTGATTTGTCACTCTTCTCAGTGAAGGTGGCACCACTGAAAACCAGTTCAGCACACCAATATGGGCTGCCTCTGAGGTTTCAGACATGGCTGTAGAAGATGTTGTGGTTATCTTTAACTGATACTGGCCAAGGCTCTTGCCACCCCCATAGTGCCTTTTTTAGGCAATGCTCAAAGGACAAATCAACCTCCATAAAAAACAAAAATGGAAAAAAATTAAGGGTAATGCTGCTCAACGCCAGAAGTCTAAATCTCAAGATGCAGGCACTCGAAGCACTTCTCAGTATGGAGAACATCGATGTCTGTGCAGTAACTGAAACCTGGTTTAAGGCTCCTGAGAGCACTCCAGCGCTACCAGGCTATACCTCATATCATGCGTTTCGACCTCAAGTTCCAGGCCGAACCACAAAGGGAGGGGGAGTGTCCATTTTCATAAAGGACACCTACACCTCTCGATTGGTGGCTACCCATGAAGCATCAGAAACCATACAAGTTTTACTCACCATAGGCAAAACTGCCATACAACTGGTCGCATGTTATAGAACATCCTCCCAATCCCAGGAATCCCATCAAGCATTCCTGAAAACACTGGAGGATATGAATGTCACACCAAACACCATCATATTGGGTGACTTCAACTACCCCAACATAGACTGGGCTCACTATTCAAGCCCTAACACTCTAGCCCAAAGAATCCTGGAATTCATAAACTCAAATGCCATGGAGCAACTGGTCACTTCTCCTGAGGAGAGATAATATACTTGACCTGATTATCACAAACTTGGGGTCCAAATGCTCCGCACCGGATATAAACTCCTCACTAGTAAGATCTGATCATAAACTGATCACGTTGGATGTACATATCCCACCCCCACCCCCAGAACAAAAGACTACAGTGAAAAACTTTTCAAAAGCTGACTTTGTGCTCCTCAAGTCAGAAATGATATCCTTTAAGCCTACTGGGTTAATGGAAACCACATCCCAAAATGCTGAATCCTTCACAAAAGCCTTCTACGGACATCTCCAAGAATGCATGGATCAAGCAATCCCAACTAAAACCAAGACCCTCTCCACCAAGGGAAAACGCCCTGTTTGATGGACCCCGGCTATAAACAAACTGTACAACAAAAGAAGGAAGCTACTGCAGGACAAAGCCAAATCCCACAAGGGAAAGGCTTCCCTGATCAGCACAAGTAAAAAACTACGTTCTCTCATAAAAACATCTAAAGCAAACTTTGAGAAAAAGATTGCCAAGGATACCAAAGACAATTACAAAGCCTTATTCAATTATGTCAGAACCTTGGGAGGAAATTATCAGATATGCTCTGAGCTAGTACACAATGACAAAAAATTCACTGACCCTACTGACATTGCCAACATTCTGGCAGATAGGTTCAGTGCAAATTTCTCCTCCTCACCCCTAAAGATGAAGTAATTATCCCTGCTGAATGTAACCTACCTGTCATCACAGACACACAGGTGAAATCAGCACTCAACAAGGCAAAAAACACAGCATCTATGGGACCCGATGGTATCCCCGGTTGCGTGTTACGTGAACTTCAAGATGAACTAAACCCACCCCTAAGAACTCTATTCAATCTTAGCCTCACTACAGGATATGTACCTGAACACTGGCGCACAGCAACAGTGGTCCCACTCCACAAAGGGGGAAATTCTACTGACCCAGGTAACTACCGCCCAATAAGTTTGACCAGCCTGGTCTGTAAGGCTATGGAAAGAATCATCATGGAACTCATAAATGGCGACATTGGGGATCTGCAGACCCTTGATCCCACACAGTTCGGTTTTGTAAAAGGCAGATCCTGCCTCTTAAACCTGGTTGACTTCTTTGAGACAGTCACTAGTGCCATCGATGAGGGCAAGGCTGTCCACACTGCCTATTTGGACTTGGCTAAGGCCTTTGACACGATACCACACTCTGGCATCATTGACAAGCTCAGCAGCCTAAATGTAAATCCATATGTCACAAGATGGGTAGCAAACTGGCTAAAACAGAACCCATAAGGTTAAAATTGCTGGAGCCATGTCAGACTCAAAACCAGTCACAAGTGGTGTCCCACAGGGCTCAGTCTTGGGTCCACTCTATTCGCATTTACTTCTCAGATGTGAAAGCAAATATGGAAGGATTATGGCTGACAAAGTTTGCAGATGACTGCAAACTGGGTGCCATAGTTGATTCACCTGCCGACACACACATCCTACAGAAAGGTCTCACTGAAACGGACAACTGGTGCCGGAATCATGGCCTCAAACTTAACGCCAAAATGTATAGTCATCCCCTTTGGGAAAACAAAGTACCCACAAATTATCACGTAGACAATAACCCACTGAATACGGAAGAAGTAATCAGAGACCTGGGGACTCAAGTCGATAGTGACCTCTCCTTTGACAACCATGTTGCCAAAGTGGTCAGAAAGACATTCTACCTTGCCCATCTCATCATGAAGGGATTCTCATCCAGATCAAAGGAGGTCATTGTACCTCTATATTCCTCCCTTGTCAGGCCCATGATTGAATATAATGCTCCATTTGGGATGTATCTCACCCGCACATGCAACAACTGGAAAGACCCCAGAAGTACCTCACCAAGAGGATCATAGGTCTCAAACATGTGCCTTATCCAGCTAGATTAAAGAAACTCCAGCTCTATTCAGTAGCATACCGCCTGCTCAGAGGTGATTTGTGCCTAACATACAGGGCCATGTCCAACCAGGAATTGATGGACATGCTCCATCTCAAAAAATCCAAATCCACCAGAACCACACGAGCTAAAGATTTCAACCTCTGCACAAATATGAATAGGACATGCTGGAGGGATAGATTCATAACACAGAGGTTACCCATACTCTGGAACAAAATCCGAGTTCATGTGAGACAGAGCCCTTCATTGGCACTGTTCAAGAAAAATCTCGATGCATGGATGGGAGATCGCAAGTTTACCCCGGGAGTTACCTCAGTGTCACTACTAGACAGAGGTATAGTTTACTAAATAATGGGGTCCCACATGTGTCACTACTAGAGAGGCGCAACTATATAGTATGGGGTGGCGTAAAGCCACATCACTGTTGGCTAGGCTTATAAATGCCCCCGGGCAGATAGCCTAGTACACTACTATGAAACTATGAAACTATGAAACTAGTAAAGCTATCTTGACCTCATAGTGGAATAGAGTTCAACCTCATAGCACAAGAAATCTGGACAAAGACAAAAATAAAGGTGGGACAAAGGCCCAAAAAAAGGCAGATTTTAAATATAGCTCTTATAAATTTAGAATGTTGCTAGAATACTGAGTTTTGTATTGGCATGTATTTTCTGAAGGATAAGAGGTATAAAACTCCAATGCTTCTCATTATTTACTGACTTCAATCCTGAATGATTTTTCAGAAAAACATAAATTTAAGGAGGAACAGACTAAAAATAAGAAGCAGTAATCTGGACATTATGCAAAAAATCTGTACAGTTGAGCAGTATGCATAGTTTGCTTAGTTGGGCTTAATAACTCCTCTTAATTTCATGTCCAGTTTAATTAGAGAGATCCTATCATTATGGGAGTTGCTCACCCTGAATTTAGCCATGACTTTTTCCTTTTGTTATATACCCTGTTAATGTTAGGATTCCACCAGTGTGATTTGTTTTTAGAGTACTGGTATCACTTACTGGTTGCACCTACATGACGTCCAGTGGGATCAACCAGTTTGGTAGTTTGCATGTTGCCTGTTACCATGATCACATTGAGTTCCTTTCAGTTACAGGTAGAGCTACTACATGCACATGTTACGCTACAGGAACCTCATACATGCCTTAGAGGTTTACAGTGGGACATGCTTATATTCCACATCTGTGGTGTAGGTATTTATATGTCTGAAGTATGAATTATGTGGCATTGACATTTCACATATCAATGTGATTGTATGTTACTTATGTGCTGTATTTACCAAAGTCTCCTCACAGCAGTGTTACAGCTGATCCACAATGTGGACATAAAGCAGGACCTGGCATGGCAGTTGAAAGCGGCAAGTTAATTGTGTGAGTGAATATGTGGCAATAAGTGTTAAAGAGCAGGTACGGATGATAGTAATATGGCCATTGCTGATCTTGTATTTAATGGTCATCAGTTTGGCCACTGGAAAATTGCAGAAAGCTCAGCAAAAACCATCAAGGTATTCCTGCCTGCATGCATATTATTAGTTAACAGGTTTGCAGATTAATTTCCTGATTTTTTTGATTTGCCACCGCTTTGGTTGGAATAATTGTAGAGATGGTGTTTCCCATTGCAGAAGCCTATAAGTGATATCTTTGCCATGGAGAAGTTCATATGCCAATAACAATTAAACAAATTAGAGATTTTCAAACCCAACAGCCGAGTTAAAAGTGAGTGTAAGATGATAGGAGATCCTCTTTTGTTGCATCCATCATCTGCCATCACATCCATTGTGATTGTAGCATCTTGCTTCTGGTTCACTGTTTAAGACATTGGAATTTGCATTGTGCAAAGTCTGGGACCTCACTTCAGGGCTTTTGATCATAAGTGATTTTGCCAGAATTGTGAGACTCAAAACCATAATTTGTAGTATTAAAAGAACACTCCTCTCACTGACGATAAAGTCTCAGTCCAAGGTAAGGTACAAGGGTGTGATAATGGTGCAGTGGCGCAGCGGTAGAGTTGTTGCCTCACAGCAAGAGGTTATCCAGTTCAATTCTCGACTGGCGTGTGTTCTGTGTGGAGTCTGCATGTCCTCCCTGCATTCGTGTGGCTTTCCTTTGGGTGATCCGGTTTCCTCCCATGTTACAAAGACATGTATCTGGAGCGTTTCTCCCCGGGCCTCTGCTGAAAATTGGCTTAGTTCAAAGTCAGACTTTCCTGGTTAACAAATGAAAAATAAATAAATAAATAAATAGCTTGAGAAAAAAGAAAATATGCTCAAACAAGAAAAAGGGGGACATTGTAAGAGGCTACAGTTTAGTGGGTAACAGAAATAGATTATGTAGACTTGCAAGGGAAAATGGGAACAGGCAAGAAAACAGAGTGGGCACGATAAACAGGATGGCATTATTTCACAGCACACAACAAATATTACATAATGTGTAGAATTTATGTCAATACTCCACTGAAGGGCAAACATTTTCCAACACGGAATTAATATACAGACTAAAAAAATTCAAAACGTCCATCTTTTTTTATGTTTGCTAAGTATGGTTTTGTTAGTTACCAAATGTAAAAAAAATAAATAAATAACAAGAAAAAAAGTGTGTGTGTGTGTGTGTGTGTGTGTGTTTGTGTGCACATGTGTGTGTGTATGTGTGTATGTTTGTGCATGTGTGTGTGTGTGTGTGTGTGTGTGTGTGTGTACACGTGTGTGTGTGTATGTGTGTGTGTGTGTGTGTGTGTGTGTGTGTGTGTGTGTGTGTGTGTGTGTGTATGTGTGTGTGTGTGTGTGTGTGTGTGAAAAGAAAAACAGAGAGAGACAAATAGACTGAGGGAACATATGTCAACTTCCTTGCTCAAAAACTAAGAATAAAATCATAAACCGACAATATGAAACCTAATAAAAGAGCCAGATACAACCTTTATTCCTATGCAATTGCAAAGTTATGGAATGTGCTACCTCCAAATATTAGTGCCACAAAATCATTTACGACTTATAGACTTATACTTGCCCTTGCTCCTAACTAAATACTAAAATATTTAACACATCTCCTCTAACTTCCTCCTTTCATGTCATGCTAACTCCCTCATCACTTGGCAACTGATTTATATTTTATTTCTTCTAATTTCCTCCGTTCCAGCTTTCATGCACTACTGCCAGTACAACTTCCATCTTATTATTGTCAAAACTCTCAATAGCATTTCCTCTATAGCTCATACAATAGTGATCATATTAACCTCCCTATCTTATCTCTCATACACATCTCACACTAACTAATCACATTAACCACCACACCACCTCCCATCTGTGTCAGTAATTTCTGTTACTTCCATTACTGTCCTTACTAAACTTCTTATCTTTTATACTATTTTAAAACATGTCTGCTCTACTGCCAATGCTACAACTTTAAAACTGACATAATCTACCATAAATTGCATTCTACTCAAGATAAATTGTACACACCTAGAAATGTATTGTAGGTTTTGGTAATATCGTAAAATTGTTTATATTTGTATCTGCTCTAATAATATATGTAATGTTTAGTTAAAAATGTAATATCTGTTGTAGTCTGTTTCTGGAGCTTTTCTCCCTGGGCCTCCACTGAAAATGGTTTCCTGACCCAGTAAGACTTTCCCGGTAACCAAATGTCAATAAATAAATAAATTAATTAATTAAGGGGTAAAACTGAAATTATTCACAATTTTTAAATATGACCCTAATTCACTTAAGCAAAAAGATTTATAGGTTTCCATCAACATGCATTTTGTGAACAACAAGAAGCATAAAACTATAATGCCTGGCTTCAATAACTGACAGTAATCTTCAGTGAGTTACCAGAAAAGTCAAATATTTTCACTAGACAGAACAAAATTAAGGACAGTCGATATGCATGAGGACTTGTATGTGCATGAGTGCATGAGTTTCTGTGTATAGATGTGTGAATCTCTCTGTCTATGTGTCTACATCTTAAGTATGTGTGTCTGTATATGTTCCTGTGTGTGTGTGTGTGTGTGTGTGTGTGTGTGTGTGTGTGTGTGTGTGTGTGTGTGTGTGTGTGTGTGTGTGTGTGTGTGTGTGTGTGCGCATGTGTGTCTGTGTGTGTGTGTGTGTGTGTGCGTGCGTGTGTGTGTGTGTGTGTGTGTGTGTGTGTGTGTGTGTGTGTGTGTGTGTGTGTGCGCGCGCATGTGTGCATGTGTGTGTATGAACATTAAATACTTACATAACTTATTAAATAATTCCTTTATCAGTTTCTTACACTATAACAAGTTTGAAACAGAAAGCAGAGGAACTATTTTACATTAAAATATTTTAAAAAATGTAATATACTAATAAAAACAAAATACAAACACATTTAACATATAGACCTTTAGCTCTGTGCAGTCATGCCCTTCAGGGTGTCATTATGAGGGACATTATGGACCTTGCAGGAGTGATGAAACCTTCAGTCTGTGGCATCTTGCCTTATAACACCCCTGGGCAGTCTGTTGTTTTCCTGATAGCTCCAGTCCTCTTGGGTATTGTCAGCTGCATAATTAACAGCCCTTTGGCACAGAAACAACAGACTAGACATTTGGCAATACTAAATAACATAATTTGAAATGTGTACCAGCAAATCTGAAATGGTTTCAAATTAAGTAGAAGTACAGAATTCTATTTCTATTCCAAGCCATGGATCTAGACAGGTTGGAATATAGGAATGAACAATTACTAATCACTAATTTGAAATGTGGAGAATCCACAGAGTGTGTGTGTGTGTGTGTGTGTGTGTGTGTGTGTGTGTGTGTGGTGGGACTACCCAAAAATAGATAGACCATTTGGCCTCCTGACCATTATACAAGCAAGGACAGGTATGGGGTGGGACAACAACAACAAGCTCCTAACGCTCTGGAGAGAGCAATGTGTGGAGGTTTGTCATGGCTACGATAACAAGTGGACAATGGAAGGTATGCATGTAGTTTGAACACAGGTGGGGTGGAGGAACTATGGGCATGAAATTATGGAGCCAGGCATGCCAGGGTTGGATGGACTGATTCTAAATGGACCGCCCCATGGAGGTCAGCGAGTTCGTTATAGGTATATATGCATACACACATGCAGACATCAATATGTAGAAGTACATTCTCTGTAACACATTCATTCCATTTGCAGACATAAATAACATGAATGTGCCCTTACAAACCATGACAGTAGATAGAATAATAGGTTGTGCAGAAGAGGGATGGGCTGAAACTGCTAAAACGCTGAATTGTGTACAATGTCTGAAGTCAGTGCTGTGCTGACAATAATCAAATTTGAGGACTCCCCCACACATGGAATCATTCCTGTGATCTGCCTGCTATGGCAATGCCAATTACTAAACCGGTCTATTTGTAAAAGAAATACACAGAACACATACATAATTAGGCTCTCATGTGTAACGTGTGTGTTACCACATAGTCATACATATTAATTAATTGTAGTGCCATGTTAACAGGAGTAAGGATGTAATGAAGTATAGAGTCTAATCATGACATAAGCACATGTGCGTCCTATGTGGGACAACCCAAAAATTGTGAATAGTATTCTTTTGGTCGCTCACGTCACCAATGTTTGTGGACTAAACGTTTGGGAGTTCTGAGTATGCGTGGAGTGAGTCAACTGATGGGATGGGTCTATAGGAGTAGGGAGTGGCCAATGTGAAGTGGTGTGGATACACCACAAATCCGACTGGAGAATGGATGACAGCAGTGTTAGGGAGGCATTGAGGTGTGTGTTTGGGGAACCAGGAGCCACGGATATATGAGTATATATGCAAATGAAGCAGCACAGCAATAGTATATTGGTTAGAGCAACCCCCTAATGTACAGACATTCCCATACTGAATCCCACCGTATCATATACCATTTAGCATCAGTAATCCGTACATGAACATATTGCGACATCTGTCCACTGTATAACCTGCAAAATATCAATTAAAAGATAACTGGAGTGAAGTGCCACTATCATAATGAATAAGGCACTAGTAAGCAGGTCAAGCATATATAAACACCAGTAAGGATGTGTAAGTGCGTTTGCGTGAGGTATGTATTGCTTTACAGACACACACACACACACACACACACACACACACACACACACATATGTATATATATATATATATATATATATATATATATATATAAATATATATATACATATATGTATAGACATATATATGTGGTTGCAGACATATACATATACTATATATATATATATATATATATATATATATATATATATATTTATATATATATATATAGATAGATATATATACATATATATCTGTGTGTGTGTGTGTGTGTGTGTGTGTGTGTGTGTGTGTGTAGATATACACAGATATACAGCTATGATAGGAAACAGCACACAAGAATGACATATGTTCACAGGCTATGCCAATGGAAGTGAGGAGCCCAAGCAAGGAACATGAAACACGTAGTATGACCTTCCACCTCCCCTAGCCGGACATGAGAAACATGCACACAAACAATGTAAAGATTCCACTGCTCCCCTGACCACAGGCAGGATACAACCGGGGGGGGGGGGGGTACAGAGTGCACCCGTGAATTCTAATCTTGGAACACAGACTGGAGCATCCCTTGCGGAACACCCCAAAAATTGCCAAGACCAAAAGAAGGTGATAGACCGGCCATTCTGGCTGCTGTGTATACATACTCGGAATAGAAGGGTGGGAAACTCTGATGACCTATGGGCCAAGACAATTGTATGAAATGGGTCCCGCGAAGTGGAGAGTGGGCAGCGTGTAGTGGTGTGTCCAGAACAGACCAGGACCCAAAGTAAGGATGGGTGCTGTTGAGGAGATGCGGGTGAGAGAACTATGGGTAGCTACCTATGGGTCTAGGTGTTCAGGTGTTGTCTGATGTGGGCCTATATGGACAGCGCTAGGGATGTAAGCGAATGTGTTCATTGGGCAGAGGTGTCTCCCAATGAGCAGCCACACCCACTACGAGTCTCACGGCAGCAAAGTGTAATCTATATGGCAAGGAATGGAATAACCAGATGTAGACATATATATGTAGAGGTATGTGTGTGTATATCTACCCATAGCGACACAGAGATAAGCCTCTCCCTCTCCGTAGTACAAATGTATACATACAGCGACAGAATACAGATACATACCCACATATAAATTTATACATATGCAGACACCCATAGACCCATATGTTGTGAGGTATATATATATATATATATATATATATATATATATATATATGTGTATATGTATATATATATATATATATATATATATATATATATAGAGATGTATATATATATATATATATATATATATATATATATATATGTATATATATATACACACATATATATATATATATATCTATATATATATATATATATATAGACAACAAATATAAATATACATGTATGCATACATATACAGATATATCTGTATATAGTAATGTAAATATATATATATATATATATATATATATATATATATATATATATATGTAACTGTAAATATGCACATGTATATAGCTAGGATATGATACAGCAGTTACGAGTAACATATGATGTTAAGTTGTCTATCTCGCCTTCATTCTTGCTGGTTGGGATCGGAGCCGATCCTCGGCTCTGACTCGGCCATCTTCTATAGCTCGAGAGCTGTTTACTGCCTAGAGGCTACCCATTATCCCATGATGCCTAGCGATAGCTACCCAGATCTCGTTTGCCGCTTTGGCTGCGAGGTGCCATTTTTCTGGCTCAGGCTCGTATAAAGTTTTTTTGTATAACTTTCTTACTCTAGAATTGTATTTTTTTCAATGTTTTATTGTTAACGTTTAGTCTTGTTTTTTGTGATAGCTAGTGTTTAATTGTAGTATCCCTTCCTTTCCTTGTAGAACTCGTTTAACTTAGAGAGTTCTCCCCTGCCCCCCCCCCATCTCTTCTTGTCAAGTTAGTCATTTAGGTTAGAGTCTTTCCTTCTACCTTTCTTTCATAGGCTAGCCGTTTAAGTTAGAGGCTTTCCTATTAAAAAAAAAAATAAATAAATCCTTTACTTAGTCTCCTAGTACAGTGTGTTTTTTGTGTAGATTGTATTTTGCTTTGGCAGCTGTTGTGGTATTTGTTGTTTCCTTCTTTCATGATGTCAAAGGAATTCAAAGTGTCTGGATTCAAGAAGTGTGACTCATGCTGTCAGAAAATGTCTCTGACAGATGGGCACACTTCTTGTGTCTATTGTTTAGGCGCTGTGCACCTGCATGGCTCTTGTTCTATCTGACATGCATTTAGTCCAAGATTCCTGGAGGAGCATAAGAATAAGCTTATTCTTAGGGGTCTTTTAAAGCCCCAGGATTCACCGGCCAAGACACCTCAGCCTGTGAAATCCCCTAAATCTACCAAGCCGTCAGCTCCAGGTTCGGAGCCGTCCTTGGTTCAGATTCTACCCTCTACTTCGGCTCCATCAGAAACTTCGGAGCCTTCACGGAGCCACAAGAGGCTGAGCTCCCCTTCATTGGAATCGGTACATTCCGCTCCTCAGTCTCCCTTGCTTCAGAGCGAGCGCAGTCACAGATCTTCTCACTCCTCTTGATCCTCTAGGCTGTTGGATCACAATGTGGAGAGAGTGGTCAGTAGGTTGCTAAAGTCGCAGGCACTTGCCAAGATGTTGTCCAGCCCTCCTCAACAGGTGTCGGCTCCATCCATTTCTATCATTGTTCCTCCTCCAACTCCAATGAGTTCAGAGCTGGAGTTTGTTAGGGTTCGAGTAGTGGAACCGTCGGCTGCAATAACTCTATCTCCTTTGGTTCTGTATTCGGCTCCGATCCACTCGGTGGTGCCTTCCATCAAGGGATCTGGGTGCCGGGGCTCCCTCGTCGGCTCCAAGGGGGTCAGTGGCATCGGACCCTTGTCTGACCCCATTCTCCCTCTCGGAGCTTCGGCACAGGTGAGCTCAGCTCCTACATCGGCCACGGAGTCATCTCCCTCAGTGCGGAGAAGAATTCCAATTTTTTTGGAACCGGAGCTTTCTCTGCATTGTGGTAGGGATGCCTTCGATATTATGAGGAGTGTGCTGGCCACTGAGTCAGCTCCACTATCGGCCTCACCGGCTCCGTCCCCTGTAGTGCCTGTGCCAACCTCTGCTCCTCCTCCAGACCCCAAGCGTAGGGAACCAGCACTCCAGGGCACCACATTGGGTGTTTCCTCTTCTTCCGAGGCCTCCCCTGATCATTCAGAGGACCCCCCTCGTAAGAAGAAGTGCAAGAGGAAGCACATTGGCTCCCCTGAGTCTGTCACTTCTGATACAGACTTAGATGAATCGGAAGGGTCCCCGAGATCCCCCTCTGAAGATGTTTCCTTCTCAGACATCCTAGAAATGCTTAAGCAGAGGGGGAACTGGAATCCCCTAGCCTCTACCGAGGATGAGTCTGTATTTCTGGATGCATTCGGTTCCTGACCTTCTACCTCCTGGGTTTCTCTCCTTTTCAATCCACTTATGGCAGTGGTGGCTCGAAAGGCTTGGTCAGCTCCTGATACAGTGGAACCAACTCTGAGGAGACCTGGCAAATTCATCACAGCACACAAGAATAAGCAGTTCCTTACCAAAGGTGTTCCTGTTGATGCCATGGTGGTAGCAGCAGCCAACAAAAAAGAGTTAGCGGAAACCTCTTAGTCTGTCCATCCTCCTAACAAGGAGTCTAGAACAATGGATAGATACGGGAAGCGAATGTTCACTTCAGCGACCTTTTCTATGAGATCACTGAACTACTTATGTCATTTTACCCGGCTTCAAAGGGATCTCCTTAAAGAGCTCGGAGATACCCTTCAAGATCCATCATCTGAGGGGGCTCAAGCTAAAGTAGCTCCCAGCTGGCAATGCTTAATTCTGGCCCTTAGGAGGCATGCTTGAATGCGGCTGTATTTTGCAGAACCCTTTTGAGCGTCATTCACCAACACCCCCTTTGATGCTTCCTTTCTTTTTGGACCACAGGTGAAAGACACTTTGACTAGGTGTGAACAAGAAGGCAAGACTCTGTCTGCTGTGGGAGTCTGTTTTTCCACTCCTTCTAGACCATACCCCAAAGGTCAGAAGAGTGGCAAAATGTGGTTCCGAAAATCCCAGGCAGCATTACATGACACACATAGCGATTTTTCCTCCAGGGGCAGAGGGGGAAACAATAATAACAGACGCCACCCTCGTGGTGGCAGAGGGTGTCTGCAGAACCAGGGCAACAGAGAATCTTTCTCTGATAAGCCTTTTCAGCAAACTGCTGGGTTGCCTGGCTGCTCACCTCTGGAGGCAGTCGGGGGAAGACTTTCACTGTACCCAAAAGCCTGGCAAGATTTAACGCAAGACAGATGGGTATGGTCCATTATATCCGGAAGTTACAAAATTCCCTTCTGTCAACCCCCCTTACTGTCAAGGAAATCCTTTCCAGATGTTCCACCCAATCTGAAGGACCAAGCAGTAATAGAAGTTTCAAAACTGCTAGAAAAAAAGAGTCATCCAGGAAGTCCCAGCAGACCAGCACGGATCCGGGACTTACTCAAGGTTCTTTTTGGTACCAAAAAAGACAGGGGACTGGAGACCGATTCTGGATCTCAGCAGACTAAACAGGTCTGTACAAAGAACAAAGTTTTGGATGGTCACGCTACAGTCCATTCTACCCTTTTTGGGTCAGGACAATTGGATGTGCTCGATAGATCTTCAGGATGCATACTACCATATCAAGATGGACAGGTGCTCCAGGAGATTTCTTCGCTTCCGGCTTGGAGCCAGTTATTACCAATTCAGAGCTCTGCCCTTTGGTCTCACCACAGCCCCCAGGGTGTTCACCAAATGTATGGCAGTGGTCACGGCTCACCTGAGATGTTGAGGATTCCAGGTGTTTCCATATCTAGACGACTGGCTCCTCACTGCTACTACCAGGCATCAACTTCTTCAAGCCAGGGACTACACAATCACAATCTGCTCCCAGTTAGGCATTGCAATAAACTTCAAAAAATCTGCCTTGTTGCCCTGTCAATTTTTCACCTACATAGGCGCAGACTTAGATACAAGGAACATGTCCGCAAGGCTACCTCCAGAAAGGGTGTCTACAATTCATCAGCAAGTACAAATTCTGATGCAGAGCAAAAGAATCCAAGTCAGGTTCATCCTTCAAACTCTGGGTTCCATGGCAGCAGCCATTCTTTTAATCCCACTGGCCCACTTTCACATGAGGCTCCTTCAGTGGCTTCTGTTCACACAGTGGTCTTTCCAACAGCTGCCCATGTCTCACATGATCATGATTACAGAAGCATGCAAAAGGCACCTTTCCTGGTGGATGGTCTCCCCACTAGTGACTCAGGGCAGACCCTTCATTCAGCCCCCTCCAGTAGCCACAGTGACCACAGACTCCTCCCTGATAGGGTGGGGGGGCATTATCAGGGCAGGACAGTCCAAGGCACTTGGCAGCCTCATGAGTACCATCAGCACATAAACATCCTAGAAATGAGAGCCGTGCTGCTAGCATTGCAAGCCCTTCAGGACTCTCTTCCTTCTAGGACTATTGCAATTCAAACAGACAACATGTCAGTGGTGTGGTACATCAACAAGTAGGGCGGAACCAGGTCCTACCCCCTGTGTCGAGAAGCACTCAGACTGTGGCAGTGGACAATTTCCTCCCAACATTTTCTGATTGCGACGCACATCCCTGAGAGGTCCAGCGTCATAGTGGACAGGCTCAGCAGGGCTATCCTCATGCCTCATGAGTGGTCTCTGAATCAGGAAGTTGCGGATCTTATCTTCCGCAAATGGGGGCGGCCTTGTTGCAATCTTTTTGCCACCCCCTCCAACAGCAAATGCAACAACTACTTCTCCCTTCTTCCACTTCCAGGTCACTCGCCCAGAGATGCTCTAGTCTACGATTGTCCTCAGGGACTTCTTTATGCCTTGCCCCCATTTCCCCTGATTCCAAAACTCATTCAGAAAGCAATATCGTTGGGTTGCAAAATGATCCTCATTGCCCCTTACTGGCCTCGACAGATATGGTTCCCATTAATGCACCATTACCTTCTCGATCCGCCTTGGACTCTGGATCCGATTCCAGACCTACTGATTCATCAATCAGGCAGGTTGCATCAATCCCTCCAAACTCTCCAGCTCACAGCTTGGTTGCTCCACTTCCAACCTTAGCCAGGTTTCCCAGCATTTCCCCAGCTGTACGTGAGATTATTGTCTCCTCTCACAAATCCACAACCAGAAAAACTTATGCTAGTAAATGGAAACATTTTTCTTGTTGGGCAGAGGATAGGAACGTAGATCCCTTTTCAGCCCCAGTCCATGAAATTCTGGAATTCCTAGCACAACTTTTTCATTCTGGGTCCGCTTCTGCTACAATTTCTAACTTTCATGTTGGTTTGTCAAATTCAAACATTACGTCTCATAAGCTCTGTAAAGCTTTTTTGAGAGGGACCACTCTCCTTAGGCCTCCAGTGAGAGATCCCCCTCCTCCTTGGGACCTTAATCTGGTACTAACTTCCTTAACTCTGCCCGCTTTTGAACCAGCAGCGTCCTGCTCCATTAAGTTTCTATCTTGGAAGACACTCTTTCTGGTAGCTATCACTTCAGCCAGATGCATCTCTGAACTTCAGGCACTATGTGTTCGTCCTCCCTACTTGGTTTTTCATAAGGACAGGGTTGTTCTGAGGACTAATCCTTCATTTCTTCCGAAAGTCTGCTCAGAAAATAATTTAAATCAATCTATAGACCTTCCTGTGTTTTTCCCTAACCACACCAACAAGGTAGAGTACAAATTACACCAATTGGACGTTCATAGACAATTGCATTTTTACCTGCACAGGACTAAGGAAATAAGGAAGTCGGACCAACTATTCCTTTCCTATGCTCTAGGCAAACAAGGTCTCTCAGTTTCCAAGGTGACCTTATCCAGGTGGTTGTCTCACACTATTACTTTCATTTGTCAGTTAAGGAACAAAGAGTTACCTGTCAAACCAAAAGGTCATTCTACTAGGGCCTTGGCCACCTCTGCAGCCTTCCAATCTAGGTTGCCCTTGGATTCTATCTGTGCAGCTGCTACGTGGGCAAATCCTCATACCTTTATTTCTCATTACAAGCTAGATATGGTCTCCAGGAGCAGAGCTGACTTTGGTTCCACTGTTCTGAAGAGTCTGTTCCAATGAGCTGCCCAGGACTGTAGGTGCTAGGGACGCTGTCCCAACCAGCAAGAATGAAGGTGAGATAGACAACTTAACATAAAGAAGTTATGTAGCTCCCATAACGTTCCATGTTAGTGGTCTTCATCTTGCCTTCTTTCTTGCATCCCACCCTCCATCCCCCTGTCCTATTGGACCGAGAGGAGTTCAGGTTTCACTGGCTGAGCGTTTTTCTGGTTTGTTTCCTCTACTGACTTAGAGAATATGGCAGGTATACTCAACCTATTTGTTAGGACAGGTTTATTCTCTGGCTATGTCTGGGGTTAGCTATTTCAAATGAGATCTGGGTAGCTATCGCTAGGCATGATGGGATAAGGGGTAGCCTCGAGCCAGTAAACAGCTCTCGAGTTATAGAAGATGGCCGAGTCGGAGCTGAGGATCGGCTCCGATCCCAACCAGCAAGAAAGAAGGCGAGATGAAGACAACTAACATGGAACGTTATGGTAGATACATAACTTCTTTTTCACAGGCCATGCATATGGGGGTGAGGGGTCCAATAAACAAACGTGTAACACGTAGCATCAACCCTCCCCACCCCACCCCCCAGCTAGGCCAGTGAGACATACAGACACACAATAAAGGTAAACACACCACTGCTTCCCAGACCACTGGCAGGATACTACCAGTGGGAGAGACCTGCCAGGTCTAATCTTGAAACATTGACATCGATGTCCCTTGTGGGACACCAAAAATTAATGATCAGAGGCAGTCCCGGTAATGACTTATCAAACCAGCCTGTAGATGCACACGGACCAGTAGGTTGTGCTAGCCTGATAACCCATGGGTCGACACAATGTATGACATGTGTCCCGACACGGGGAGAGTGGGCAGTGTGTAGTGGTGTGTTTATACCCCACCTGCATCCACAGTAAGGATGAGTGCTGTAGAGGAGTGGCAGGTGGGGGAACTATGGGTATGCAATTATGGGCCTAGGTGTTGGCTGGCAAAGTCATATTATGACCGCCCCAGGGATGTAAGTAATATTCCGAAATGGGCATAGCTGACGCCCATACCTCTCAACCCTTAAGAGCACATCCACTGGACAGGACATAAAACATTGGGAGAACAAATAGGGACCATACCTCTGAACTGTCCCCGATTTCCAGGGACATCCCTGATTTCAACTTAGTTTCTAACTCTGTCCCACTTAATCCCTCCTAAAACTAGTGACATTTGGAGGAAAGGTGGTGAATTACATGTAATGAATAATGACAACAATTAAGAGTTATAAACATCATTTACCTCAAAAAATGTATGAATCCATATGCTCTGAGTCTGTCAATGTGTCAGGTTAATAGCACCAATAATTTAAATGTGTCCCTGATGTTGTTATGCCGTGTCCCTGATTCAGTTTGTATTTTTCGTATGAGAGGTCTGATAGGGACAGAAAGCACATATTCCACTGACAAGCTTAGAAAGATGATAGAATATTAGGTATGCAGTAGCATGACTCGGCTGAAGGATGTGGGTTCCAAAACCCAATTACTTGTTTGTATTGAAGAGTGTCAATTCCCATGTATTAGCCAGATGGGTGCAGATTGTAAGAGGAACACATCAATAACATGAATCAAACTCTGGACAGGCCACGGTTTCCGTACAGTCGAACGGCATGCTGTCGCCTAATGGGCAGCCATTCCCGATACTTTAGGCATGTAATCCGATGTAATAGGCATCACAAGGTAATATCATAGTCCTCACCCCCATGCAGGGGTGTGACTGCCAGATGCAAACACCAAATGCAGTGTATTTGCAAGTGTGGGAGCAAGCGGGTGTTAAGCTTCTTTGGCCGCCAGTATGCGAGTATTACACTGGTAAAACAATGTAGAGGCTAACTGAGTATAAGAAATTGTAACCAGAGGTTAGCATTGCTTAGCACCATGCAAACCCACACACACCCACTCACAACTGCTTTAATGTGCCTTAATCACACCGTATCCAATGGCCTTGTTCTGTCCAGCAGCAAAATAAACAACCTCTGCAAGGCTCGAAACCAGGACCTTGCGCACACAGCTATTGTGACTTACCACTAAGCCATGGCAGATATACAGACATCGCACCTTATCACAAACATATCATACAGTGCAGTCATTCAACAGTATAGGAAATGTATTCCATCATGTAGATGTATGTGTGAGTGTTTATGTCTAGCATATAGATGCATACATATATATAAATATATCAGGAACATCCCATGTGACAACAAAGCATTACAAAGGAATGAAAAGGGAAACACCAGCAATGCCTGTATTATGTAGTGTTGTTGTCCTATGTAATATCAAGGCTCCCTCAGACAGACATATGTCATTAATAAACGCAAACGTGCACTTTGGCCAAATACATCACTCTGTGCATTTTATTTACATTAACACAACAGTTCCTGTCAAATAATTATGGGAGAACAGTACTCTTGCAAGGTGCTGTGTGTGACATCATCATCATGTTAAAGGTACATGGGGTAACCATAGAGGGACTGGTAGTGTTGTGTGTACAATGGGGTCATCCACATCACGTGTACCTGGAACATTTAGGAGTCATGTGCATACTAGGATCGTGTGCCTGAGAGACAGGGGTGAGGACAACTGGAATATGTTGTGATGCATATTAAAAGGGTTACATGTGTCCAGTGGACACGTGTGTGAAATGGACAGCTATGTACGAGACAAATGTTCTAGGAACCGATTGGCCTTTTGTTTCCGTAGGGTGAGAGTGGGAGGTGGGGGAAGGAGAGTAGGTATGCTCATGGAGTATAGGTAGGGTAGGATGACAGACAAGACATCATACAGGGTTGGTATATGACACATGTGAGGGGATACACCTTGGATGGGGAGGGGTGTTTGGCACTCACAAGCCCATGAGCCCCCAGATGGAGACAGTGAGATGGAGGTCCCAAGCCATGGGCAGCCACCACTGCACTAAAACAGCTGCAAAGGTGGCAGTGCTGGGGGCTGTCTAGGAGGGGCAGCCTCACCCTGTAAATGTGACACTCTGCCCTTGAGCTGGTGTATCTGGCCTCAAAACCTCTTATTGAGCCCCCTATGCACCACGTCCAGGACTGTACGACAGCAGACATGTCTGGACCTGCTCCCAGGGGGGACAAGCCCCATCCTCAGTGGCGGTACCACCAGAAGGTGGTGCAGAGCCAACAGAGGTGGATGTCCAAGGCTGGGCCCCAGATGTGCTGGTGCCCAGTGCCATGGCCAGCTGATGTGGGACAGGAGGTTCTGCCAGGACCTCCAAACCCATACAGCCTATGGTGTTGCAGTATAAACACAGATGTGGCTTAGTAATAGTCAACAGCATTCAGGATTACTTACAACAGCATGCATAGATATGACCATCAATCCAACACAACAGATGGTGTACATTTGCAGAGAGAGCATGCCATCTGTACAACGTGTAGAAGACTTGTGACTGCAGCTATGAACAGTGGCCCATTATTGACATGTCACTGAGAACCGAAGACGGTGTCTGTCATACCACTATTTCATGTGACATATGTCCAGTCAGGGATGCGATGGCAGGAACTCATCACTATCACCATGTACTGGCTGCAATCCTCACACTATGCTCCTGCTGTTCGCAGATGTGTGTTCAGTGAGTAACACAGGAAACAAATGGTTTCACACACTGACCAGTCCACGGATGGTCCTACAGATGGGGGGTCCCTCACAAACAGAGCACTGTCTTGTCAGTCTTAAAACATGCAGAATAGCCATTACCACACACACCTTGCTAAACAGGCAGCTGTCTCAATGAAGCATAGCTACACTTACATGCTGTAGTCATGTCTGGCACATCACCCTCCTGTCTTTAGGCTATTTCCCACTGTGTATGTTGTTTGACGAACATCCAAATATCACCTGTGATGCCGTTTACCAAACACCAGATCCAGGTACCACTCACAGTGACTGTCATGGACAAACACCAACATGATGTTCCTAGATATTGTACTGTGTTTTTCATGCATATAGCTATGGGAACACCATTGCAGCTGTTCCACATGCAATCAGCTAGAGGAGGACTGCAATAGGTGCAGAGGCCATCACCAGAACATGACCATCATTTATAATACACAAGCTGCCGCTGAGCAGGTGTACACCTACACATCCAACAGAGAGTGTGTGGGAGGGACATACAGAGGCAAAGTATATCAGAGAAGGGCTTGGAGACTAAAACCTAAGCATCGCCTGTCACACACCTACCAGTACAGGGGTTCAAACCCCTGACTGACTAGTCATTACTATTACAAGTGCATGCAGTTACTCCATGTGCCACAAAGCTGACATGTTGGTGTGCCATAAGAACATATATGTGTGTTGGTGTGCGATATCTGCAACAGAGATATAGTAGACATACATTAGGTGTAGCACACATGGCTGTCCACATGAACAGATGTCATTGTCAACACAACCACACTCTTTAAATGACTCACATTGACTCTCTTTGCCAGGCCAACCAATATACTCCCAAACCATTTAGTTTACTACACTGCAGTAATGCACAGGTACTACATGCACCACAGGGGATATCCGGAGGTTCTATGGACTAGGGCATGTGAACATGTTTGACATCTGTCAGTATGCCAATGGGAGTTATACTGGAAGTGACTGTGGTTGGGAGCATCATACCCCACATGCAGATACAAGGTGCCAGTACTGACATGCATTTGTGCATTGCTTCATGGGTGTGTAGTGGTTGGCTGTGCAAAATTGCTGTACAAGACTGGGTGAGGGGTAATCCTTGGCATCACGCCAATCGACAATGGTGTGCAGTGTGGTACAGGGGTATAGTGTCTGCAATGTCCCACACAGATGGGTATTGTATGAACTGTCCTGACATCCTGGTTACCATTGTGCATGGCCATAGCTTTGCAATGCATGCCATGTCTGTGTTTGATAGTCCTTGACATGGACATTGCCTGGGATGTGCATGTCCCACAATAATGTACAGTGACATGTACAGGTGTACCTGGTTTGGCTGGCACATGTTGTGTACACAGACTGTTATCCTCCGATATGCCAATACTGGCCTAGTGTGGCAGAATCTGCTTATAGTCAGCAGGATGACCCTGCAACTGCATTGATAGCATGATACAGGTATTCCCTGGTGTCAGTGGTATCGGTCCATACAGGCCACATATGTAAGGCATTGTATGGCCTCTGTGGATCACATTTGATGACACCACATATCTTGCAGGCATCCAGTGGGGAACATAGTGAAGGCACATTGTCCACAATTATGTGCCTATTGTACTGCTGTACAGGGTGCCATGCCCTCTGCAGCCCACTGCAATCATACCGTGCCTACTATCTGTCATCAATGTGCAGGGTACTAGCATCATAGTGGGATTTTCTAGGCAAGTGTGTTTGTGTATGACACATGGGTTCAGGAAGTATTCCAGGTAATAGTAGGGTTGCATACTGTGTTCACCAGGCCTTTTGCCAGATGTAGGGGTATGGCTTACCAACACAGTCCCTTGGCTGACTGACATCTGTACTCCTCGTGAGGTGAACATTGTGACATATAAGATGGACACCATATAGGAAAACTACAAAATCCGCTCCCCAACATGTCCAGTGGTTAGACACTCACAGCCACCTCCACACAGGCTCTGACAGTGAAACACACACACACACACACACACACACACACACACACACACACACACACACACACACACACACACACACACCTGCTATGTCCTAGAATTGAATCCCTATTTAACTAGTGTATCACACTATAGCATTATGCAGTTACAGCATGTGCTTTGGAGATTATTGGTTTACAGTAGTCCCAGAGGTGTATGTCTAGGTGGGTGACATCAGCAGGATTGCCAAAGGTGGTCATGTGAATTGTAAAGAGTGTGCATACTCTAAAAAGCATAGTTCCTGTCTCAGGCCGACAGAGACACACACACACACACACACACAGTTTGTCTCTCTTGGAACAGAACTCCTACCTAACTAGTTTATCACACTACAGCAATACGCAGTTACAGCACGTGCTATGGAGAATACTGGGTTACAGCAGTCCCAGAGGTGTATACGTAGGTGGGTGACATCAGCAGGATTCCCAAAGAAGGGTATTTTAAGTGTACCGTGGGTTGTACATGTCATTTACCTGCATGTACCCGCTGCTTACTGTCACAAAAACACAATTACACCTGCTTAAAAGTGTCTTGTGCAGTCCTAATTGACAGTAACAACAAGACTTGCAGGTCTCAAACCCTGGACCATGCACACTGAGGTCACTGGACGTACCACTAAGCCATCTGGGTTATACACATATTGCATGGAGTCTATAATGCACATCCTACTACAGGTATTCCACAGTACTGAAAACAAATGGGACAGTCCCTTTGTCTACATATGTACAGTACTCTTGAATGTACTGTACTCTGTGAAACATCAAAGACAATTCTACATCTGTACAACTGTCATATCTACATATATATATATATATATATATATATATATATATATATATATATATATATATATATATATATATGCACCTACGGGATGTGCGCACACACACACACACACACACACACACACATATATATATATATATATATATATATATATATATATATATATATATTTTTTTTTTTTAATTTGTTATTTTATTTTATTTTACATTTGTTGACCGGGATAGTCCGACTGGATACATGTCCATTTTCAGCGGAGGCCCGGGGAGAAAAGCTCCAACATAGTCACAGAGACAAATAGTTACATGTTAGTGTTTAAGATAGAAAAGAATACGAAGAATAAAAAGCAATTTACATACTACATACTACACTTGCTACATTGTTCTAACAGACGCAACTTACGACAGTTCAATATACAGATCTTTTAAAAAGATGCTAGTGAATTTATTAAGACAGTTTATAGATTATAGTTTGGCTAATGTACAGTGAAAATGCTTTTTGATTACATATCCCCACTCTAGGTTGTCCTTTTGGGTTTAGATTTATTTGAGAAGTAGTATGGCCTTGGTTTAACGAAGAGGAGCTAGTCTGGATTTGAGCATGGACATAGCCAATGCAACTTAAAATGGAGTTTTAGACTTTTTGAATTAGGTTCATAGGTTCATAGGTTCGTACTAGGCTATCTGCCCTAGGGCATTTATAAGTCTAGCCAGAGTGTGTGTGGCTTTCACCACCCCTTAGGATGAGAATACTACGCCCATTTAGGGTTTAGTTTACTGTGCCTCTGTCTAGTAGTGACACAGAGATGACCCCTGGGGTAAACCTACGATCTCCCATCCACTCGTCAAGACTTCTCTTGAATAGAGTTAGTGAGGGGCTCTGCCTAACATGGACTGGGATTCTGTTCCAGAGTGTAGGGAGCCTCTGGGTTATGAATCTGTCCCTCCAGCACGTCCTATTTATTTCTGTGTTGAGGTTTAAGTCTCTTGCTCTCGTGGCTCTGATGGATTTGGATTTTTTGAGGTGGAGCATGTCCATTAATTCCGGATTGGACATGGCCTTGTACGTTAGGCATAGGTCACCTCTGAGTAGGCGGTATGCGACTGAATAGAGCTGGAGTTTTTTCAGTCAGGCAGCATATGACATATGTTTAAGACCCTTTATCCTCTTGGTGAGGAACTTTTGGGGTCGTTCCAACTGCTGCATGTGTCGGGTAAGATACATCCCAAATGGGGCATTGTACTCAATCATTGGCCTAATAAGAGATGAGTACAGGGGCACAATGACCTCTCTTGATCTAGATGTGAAACCCTTCATGATAAGGTGGGCAATATAGAAGGTCTTCCTAACCACTTTGGCAATGTGAGTGTCAAATGAGAGGTTACTGTCAACCTGGGTCCCTAGGTCCCTGATTACCTCTTCCGTGCCAATGGATTACCACCTATGTGGTAATTTGTGGGTACCTTGTTTTTTCCAAAGGGTATGACTATACATTTTTTGGCGTTAAGCTTAAGGCCATGGCTCTGGCACCAATTATCCGTTTCTATGAGTCCTCTCTGAAGGATGTTTGTGTCCAATGGAGTATCAATTATGACGCCCAGTTTGCAGTTATCTGCGAACTTTGTCAGCCACAATCCTCCTATGTTTGCCTGTACCTCGGAAAAATAAATGCCAAACAAGAGGGGTCCCAGAACTGAGCCCTGTGGGACACCGCTTGTGACTGGCTTAGAGTCTGACATAGCTCCAGCAACTCTGACCCTGTGGGTTCTGTCCTTGAGCCAGTTTGCAACCCATCTCGTGACATATGGGTTTATATTTAAGCTGGTGAGTTTGTCTATGATGCCCGAGTGTGGTATTGTGTCAAAGGCTTTTGCAAGGTCAAGGTAGGCTGTGTGAACTGCCTTACCTTCATCAATGGCCTTAGTGACGGTTTCAAAAAGTCGACCAAGTTCAAAAGGCAGGATCTGCCCTTGACAAAGCCAAATTGGGTAGGATCCAATGTCTGTAGGTCCCCAATGTCTTTGTTTATGAGTTCCATAATGATCCTTTCCATAGCTTTGCAGACCAGGCTCGTCAAGCTTATGGGGCGGTAATTTCAGGGTCCGTAGAAGCACCGCCTTTGTGAAGTGGGACCACTGTTGCCGTCGCCACTCTCTGGAGTGTATCCTGTAGTAAGGCTAAGATTAAACACCAGCCTTATGTTTGGGTTTAGTTCCTCTTGCAGTTCATGTAGCACACAGCCGGGACACCGCCGGTCCCATTGATGCTGTGTTTTAGCTTTAGAGAGGCGGCTCTCACCTGGGCATCTGAGATGTTAGGGAGGCTACACTCTGCTGGGATAGTTATTTCTCCTTTTGGGGGGGGGGAGGAGAAATTTGCACTGAACCTATCTGCCAGAATGTTGGCAATGTCAGTGGGTTCAGTGTATTTATTGTCATTTTGGACTAACTCTGAGCATATCTGGGAGTTTCCACCCAGGTTTCTAACATAGCTAAAGAAGGCCTTGTGATTGTCTTTTGTGTCTTTTGCAATTTTTCTCTCAAAGTTGGCCTTGGATGATTTTATGAGTGATCGTAGTTTTTTGCTAGTATTGATCAGAGATGCCTTCCCATTTAGGGATTTTGCTCTGTCATGTAGTAGCTTCCTCCTTCTGTTGTAAAGTTTGTTTATGGCTGGGGTCCACCAGACTGGGCGCCTGCCTTTGGGGGAATGGGTCTTGGTTTTATTTGGGATTGCATGATCCATGCATTCTTGAAGGTGCCCGTAGAAGGCATTTGCAAAGGATTCAGCAGTGTGGGTTGTGGTTTCCACTGGCCCAGGGACCTTGAAGGATACCACTTCTGTCTTAAGAAGTGTGAAGTTGGCTTTTGAGAAGTTCTTCACTGTGGTCTTTTGTGCAGGGGGTGGGGGCGGGATGTGGATTTCCAGTGAGATTAATTTATGGTCTGATCTTACCAATGAGGGATATACTTCCAGTGTGGAGCATTTTGTCCCCATGTTTGTGATGATCAGGTCTAGTATATTGTCTCCTGTTGTGGGAATTGTGACTAGTTGTTCCATCGCATTGGAGTTTATGAATTCTAGGAACCTTTGGGCTAGGGTGTTTGGGCTTGAGTAATGTTCCCAGTGTATGTTTGGGTAGTTGAAGTCTCCCAATATGATGGTATTTGGAGAAACATTCATACTCTCCAGTGTCTTCAGGAAGGCTGTGTGGGTTTCCTGAGTTTGAGAGGGTGGTCTGTAGCATGCTACAAATTGTAAGGCAGTTTTGCCTATGGTTAGTTGCACCTGGATGGTCTCCGATGCTTAGATGCGTTGCCACTAACCTGGAGGTGTGGGTATCTTTGATGAATATGGATACTCCCTTCCTTTTGTGGTTCGGTCCAAGTTTTGGGGCGGAAAGCATGATATGAGGTAAAACCTGATAGTGCTGGGGTGCTCTCAGGAGCCTTGAACCAGGTTTCAGTCACTGCACAGACATCGATGTTCTCCATACTGAGGAGGGCTGAGGCGTGCATCTTGAGGTTTAGACTTCTGGCATTGAGCAGCATTACCCTTATTTTTTTTCCACTTGTGTTTTCTAGGGAGGTAGGTTTGTCATTTGAGCCTTGCCTAAAAAAGGCACTATGGGGGTGGCAAGAGCCTTGGCCAATATCCGGATGCCCAGGGGTGACAGGTGCAAGCCATCCCTTGCGAGCAGCGTGGCTTGTCGAGCATGTCATCCCAAGCAGACAGACATTGGATCCCCTTTGAATGACACCAGTAATTAAGCCAATTGTTAAAACTGATCATTTTGTCTTTGTACTGTGGCATCATTCTTGGTGAGGGTAAGATGCTGCTCAGGGTCAGGGTCGTACCGGCCTGGGCTACATAATCAGAGAGCTCCTCTATGTCTCTTTTCATGTAGTCAGGGAGGTATGTCTCAGGTCGTTCACACCGGCATGTACAATGACTGAGTCATATTTGTACTTGCTGTGGAGTGACCTGAGTGCTTGTGTTATGTGGCGGATTCTAGCTCCCGACAGGCAGCTTACTGTGACCTTTTCCTTGTTCAGTCTGGTGAGCGGGACGTCAGTGTGTCTGACTATGGAGTCACCTATTACAAGTGTGTCTGGAATGTTGTTTGGCCTTAAGGGCTGTGACTGTTTAGCACACTGACTTTGTGAAATATGTGTTGCATGTGCTATGTCTTGAGGTGGCGGTTGCTTGGGTGTCTGCTTTGGAGGCCTCTGTTGTTTTGGTAGATTTTTAATCAGCCTCCAGTATGTTTTTGTGTGTTTATGTGTTTGGTTTGCAGTTGTGATAGTTCTATGTGAGACTGGATTTGTGGTGTGCATGGTTACCTTCTCCTCCTGCCTGGTCTTGCCAGTACTGAATTGAGAGAGCTCAGCCTCCAGTTTGGCTATATAGTTGCATCTCTCGCATATATTTGTATTTGTTGGGAGGAGGAGAGGGTTGTCTGTGTACATGAGGCAATTGTAACATTGCCTCAAGATTCCCAGATTCACCAGATGAACAGGAGAGGATGCCAGCAACTGACCCTTAGACATGCTATAATAGAACAAGGGAAGTAATAAGCATGAGGTTGTTGGGGAGGGAGTTCCATAGCTTTCCAGTGGTGTTGGCGAACAGAGCATCGCCACCCATATTGTTGGATTTGGGTGTTTGGACAAGGAGTCTGTTTGATGAGCGAAGGCAACTTAGATTGGTGTAAGGAATTATTATATTTTTCAATGCAGGGGTGTTATCAGGTTGTTTAAGAATTTTAAAAGCTTCTATGAGTTGGTTCATCTTGAGAAGATTAGGGAGTTCTATCCAGTCAAGTTTTTTCAAGTTAAAGCAGTGGTGTGTTCTATAGGGCAATCCGGTTACAAATCTGGCAATATGATTATAACAACCTGCAAGTTTGTTCAGGTCAGATTTGTTAAGGTTAGAAAGCACGGGAGAGGCATATAGAAGGGTAGAGAGAAGGTGTGAGCGGGCAGTGGCCACTTTGGCCAGAGGGGTTAGGAAGTTCTTTATCCTGTATAAGGACCCAAATTTCTTGTTTACGGACTTAATGGTTTGGTTGATATGCATATCAAATCTAAGTTTGTTGTCAATGATAACTCCTAGTAGCTTTGTGTAGGAATCTGGTGAGATGATGGTACCATTATTGGATTGTATAGTAAGATGTGTGGGAGGGGATGTATTTGTTGGGTAGAAGAGAAGTAGTTTGGTTTTGTTTGGGTTTAAGATCAGATGATGATCTGAGAGCCAGTTTTCGACTGTAGTAAAACAGAGCTGGGTGGCAGCTTGTAGGTTTGGTAGAGAGTCATCGGAACATATTAGAGTTGAGTCATCTGCATACTGAATACAGGTGGCTTCGGGGATGACTGAATGGAGGTCATTTATAAAGACTGAGAAAAGAAGAGGTCTTAATATGGAGCCTTGAGGAACTCCTATGGTATTTGGTAGCAGGTGAGAGAGCTTATTTTGCCACAGAACTGCTTGTTGTCTACCCGAGAGGTAGGCATGAAACCATTTAAGGGCTGTATTGTCTAGGTACAGGGTTTTCAGAGTGTGGAGAAGTAGCTGGTGGTTCACCGTGTCAAAGGCTTTCGACAGGTCCAGAAAGAGAGCTGAGGATATTTTTTTGTTATTCCGGTTTTGGCTGATTTTATCGGTAAAAGAGAGGAGGTGGTGCTGTGATGAGGTCTGAATCCATGTTGAGAGTTGGTCATTAGTTTGTTCTGGGTGAGATAGTGCATAAGTTGTTTGTGGACACACCTTTCCATAATTTTGGCAAGTGGTGACAGTATGGCTATTGGCCTATAGTTCGATAGTTCTATGGATGAGCTACCTTTATGGAGTGGAATGACATAGGATATTTTCCATATTGAGGGGATTGTGGCCTCGGTTATGGATCTATTGATTAAATTGAGATAGGATAGGCTATGGCATCTGCAGCTATTTGCAGATATTCAGCTGGGAGTAGGTCTGCAGAAAGGGTAGTTGGTTTTAGTTTCTTCAGTAGGGATCTGATATAGGATGTAGAGATAGGCTGGAGGTTAAAGGAGGGTAGTGACTTGGGTACAGGATTTTTTAATGTAGAGGAGGGGGGAGGTAGTTGGTTGGCTAAGGACTGAATAGTCTCGGTAAAGAAAGTATTGAAGGTGTTTGCTGCTTCTTCTGGGCTTTTACCACTTAGTGTCCCAGGGGTAGGAGTAGAGAGGATTTACCTGGATGGAGAAGGTTGTTTAAACCTGCCCAGAACTTCTGGGGGTTGTTTTGGTGTTTATGTTGCAGATGGCAGAAGTAGTTTTTTTTGTCAAGCGTGATGGCTTTTTTAGTTTCATTTCTCAGTTGTTGGAATTTAATGCGATCTAGGGGTAACTTGGTAGTGCGCCATTTGTCCCATGCCTTATCTCTAAGTGTTATTTTGGATTTGGACTCAAAATATATATATATATATATATATATATATATATATATATATATATATATATATATATATATATGCATATACACAGACACAGCCATAGCCAAATATATATATATATATATATATATATATATATATATATATATATACGTCTGAAAGCCCTTTGTGACACAGAATGGTTCCAAAGGAACTGACGTGTACACAAAACAGAGGCATCTCTTGTATTATAACATTTAAATCATAAGCAGTTTACCAGAGAAGGGATGGTTGTTGTGTATGCGGAGTTTGGGGTGGGGAATGATGGCTAATGTAATCTACCCAGGGGATTGTGGAGTTAGGGTGGGAGAATTTTGGGTATGGACCTACACCCTAGTGACCACTTCTGTGTCACTGCTCGACAATTGTTGTTGTTGTTGTTGTTGTGTCTTTCGGCTTTTCCCGGTTAGGGGTCGACACAGCGGAACTCCGGTCCGCTAATGATTGGCAGTAGATTTTTAAGTGCTGGCTTGCCAGGCCTAATGCACAAACTTCAACGAAGGAACGCCCATTCAAACATGTCTCCACACAGAAGACGCTCTAACTGAGAATCGAACGGGCAACATTTAACTGTGAGGCAACAACGCTACCGCAGCACCACCACCGCAGTCTTTTAGCACAGGAAAATAACATACCCAACTGTAGTCGTGCTTGACTGTGTATTCTTTACCATTCCTAACTATGTAATACTTTGTAGAACCGGTCACCACAGATGGCTACCATGGTGTGCTAAAAGACATTACACATGTGTATGCCTGGCTACAGGGTAGTCACACACACAAACAAGCACACACTTGCCAGTATTGTGCATACACGTCTTGCCTATGTAAAGGTAACTAGTACAGTGGTATGCAGTTGGGGTATGTGCCACAGAACACATAAAATTACACTTACTGATTCCACTTCTGAGTTTGGTGACATCACAGGACCAATTACTTGCAGTGGGGAGGGGTAAAGAGAGAGGTATAGTGGTTGACAAGGATAAAGGCCAGTGCAAAAGGAGGTATATCTTTGGAATGCAGCAAAACCCACTGCCATGACAGGATGCAGACACAAATACACACACACAATCACACTCAGCCTATGCTGACACAAACACTCAGGCATTTGCTGAGACGCACACACACACTCAGCCATTTGCTGACACACACACAAGCACACGCACACAGTTGCCAGTGGTGGGATCAGAACTCCTGCCTATCTAAGGATCACTATTACAGTACTATGCAGTTACGAGATGCACCACAGAGACTACACATCCCAAGGCAGTCAGACTGCACTTCTACAATTGAAGACAACAACAGGGAGACTGACAGTCATGAAGTGCATCGCTGTAGACCTGTGTGTTTAAAGTAGACGTCCATTACAACCTGTATGCACAAACAAGACACACCATCCGCAGGTAGGCCTGAGAGGTATAGTTGTAGAACAACAGGAACCTGAACTGGAGTATTGGCCATCTGCGGAATGGACAACTACTATCACTATACAGGGTTACAGTAGGGTTCATAGGGTTCATAGGTTAGTACTAGGCTAACTGCCCTTGCGAGCCATTTTAAGCCTAGCCAATTATCCCTTGTGAGACTCAAACCCTGCACCTTGTGTTTGTAAGGCAAACACCTTAATCATTAGGCCACCCTCCCAACCTGGCATGCTCATACACTTAGTATTACAGGGCCATTTGGGATGCACTATGACTACAACTACACAAGGTTATACTGGGCATGCTCATACACTTAAGGGATTGTTGGATGCACTGACTCAAATTACACAAGGTTGCATTGGGTACGCTCATACACTTAGTAGCACAGGGCTGTTTGGGATGCACTCTGATTCTAACCACTGAAGGCCACAGTGTGCATGCTCAAACACTTACATGTACAGAACACATTGTAATGGACTCCTATTGTAAACACACAGGTTTACAGTTAGGTACATCTTACCTGTCAGCATATACTGGTTTACTACCTGATACCTGTATGTGGCCTGTAAATGATATATCTGTGTCTGTGCTGTGTGATACACATGCATACATGTACATGACGTACTGACATATATATGTTACGTATACACATTCATGCATGTGTGGACATGACAGCCAATAGGTTACCTGGGTCGCACAGGCAGATGCATCCTAGCATGTGTCACACACCTTGCTGCCCTGAAAGGCATACATTGATAGCAGGTTGTGGACAGTGGCATTATAAGTGGAACAGTGGCATGTGCAAGCATAATGTGTGAGCCACCTTGTGTGGTACTGAGGTGCAGATGACAAGATGACCTCTTCTGGCTGTGGTAGTAGTTGTCATTATTAGCAGGACTGCTACCCTAAGTATATCTCACATTGGTCATATACATAAGTTCTGCCGCTGTCCGTCACCTTAAATGGGGCATTTGCTACCAAGCACATTAATGCCATGCAGAGTGATGTGATGGTATGGATGGCAACTGCTAGACCAAAACAATGAGCTAATGTCATGCTGTTATTATGAGGTTGTCCAGTGTCTGTCATTCTGGGCTGTCATGACTGAATGACGAGCCTTCAACACAGAGCAAATGCATCCATGTTACACATGTGTGTGTGGATAATACCTAGGTTGCATTTACCCATATAGCCACATTCCAAGGCAAATGCCCTACATACAGAAGTAACACCCTGACACATACATGACAATTGCATTGGATGCTTATGCTAACCCGTGCTAGATGTGTGGCTTTAGTAATCCATTTGCTCAATGTAGAACCTACAATGGGGAATACCGATATCTGTGCAGTGAGGAACACCTGGCTGAAAGCTCTGTAGTGCACAATTGCACTACCACCATATAACTCAGGTCCATACATGTGGGCAATAACAGTGGTATGGACCAACCAGGTGGTGGTGTACACATATTCATAAAGGCTACTCCCACACTACTCCAACATAACACATCACAGATGAGTCAGGTACAGGTGACAGTGGCAAATGCTGCATTCTAGGTTGTATCCTCATATACATCAACCACCTTGTTCCCAGACTACAAACACACATCCATATGTGGTATGACATAGTATGGTAGACAACCAGATAACCCTCGATTGGTGGACTGTACCTAGGCCTACATCAGTTGTGCAATGTACCCATGTGCAGACACAGCTGCATAATGTGTTATGCAATGCAATAATACCACTGTTTGTAACCTGCTTAGTTGTACACATACCAGGATCCCTCGGATGTTGTCAGCATTAACACGGTCGACTGTTGCTGTACACCAGTAAACAACACCCTCATGGTTGGATATAACCTAACCGTACCTGCCCTGGATATGTACATCCCACACTCATACAACATATATTACATGACCATAGCTTTCACTTCCCTTTCTACATACAGGTGGCTACAGTCATTACACACATGCACATGCAGATAGCATGCTAACAGTACATAAGGTTCGATATCTATGTTGACAGAGGTAATATCCCCTCTCTACTGGTCACCCATGACACCTATCATATCATACAACACCCCATGTGGCATGTATGTCTTTAGACATGTCCACCTAATACAATGCATACAAACATACCCAAATAACAGGACCATAGGACCTACACAAGGCCTGTATTGACAGACTGAGGGAAATCCAGCTCTGCACTGTATGTTCCTGAGTAGTCACAGGTGATATGTTCATGACATGTACAGCCATGTGTGGCCACAGCTCCTACATATACCCCATGTCAACAATTGCAAGCCATGCATGCTGTGTGCTGGCTGGACATTAGCCTTAGTACCACAATAGCCAGTACATGCCTAGGTGAGATGTTTATAAGCCACAGACCTCGCCCATGTTTGAATTAGTGTACTGCCTAGCTCTAACAGAGCACATTGCTGGCACTCTTCCATTACACATGAGGTGTATGTGGCAAATATGATGTGCTCACTGTTGACCATTACAGTGCCCTGGCTTCACCATGGCACTGTCAAGTAACAGTTTGTAGGAGCATGACATGGATTAATGCTGTGTGTGTCACGCTGATATGTGCTGTTGTAATATATGTAAACTTGGCTACTCAGTGAAAGTGGTGGTGTCCTAACAGTACATGAATACAACATCCATTATGGTGTAATGCTTGGCTATGTTTCACACATGGCGTGGGGAAGGTGTGGAATGTATCCTCTTGACCTGCAAGTACACGTACTGATGTAGACTGCATATTTGTACATGTATTGCTGTTTGTGTAGATTCCATGTGTGTGCAGTGTCTGATGTCTGAAGGTGACTGTTGTCTTAGTACATCATGCTACTGCAATACAGCCTCAACATTGCCAACTGTATATGGTGATATGCTCTAAGTACAGTAAGCCGTGCATGAGGTATGGACAGACGTTTGGACATCACTACTAAGTGGTGGGGCTTCTTTGCAGATGAATGTTTACTGAGGACAGCTCACTGGTGTGTTACAACCAGTCTTACAATAACCTGTGTACCTGCTAAGGTCAGGTTTTGTTAACTGAAGTGGAAGACAGACAATGTAGAATGCTGTAAGGGTGACACCGAAGGCAAACCCCACGGCACCTGTAACAGTAACACCTCCCCTGTGCATATACTGTGCATATATCAGCACAGTTGTCAAAGTCAGAGTCAGTAAGCATTGTACCGGATGTGATAGTGCTGTACTGCTGTACTACCTATCATGAGATAGGCAGGTGTTTGATTCACAGTACTGACATGTGTGGGTGTGTATGGTTGGGAAGACATCCCACATGTTGTCACTCTCCTGAACACTGTTGTTGACACCAGTACAGAGTGAATTGTAGAAAGAAAGGCATAAGCAGGTGGTTAAACCTCACACATGTAAAGTGTCTGTATGTGTGTGACATAGGTGTATATCTTTGTGAATGCCAGTGTGTGTGTGTGTGTGTGTGTGTGTGTGTGTGTGTGTGTGTCTGTGTGTGTGTGTGTGTATGGCTGTCCGGTTCCTGGAGTGAGGCTGTATTTTACCATAGTGAAATGTTAATGCCCCCTCCCCCCATCCACTCAAAGCAGTCAAGCATCCCTGTTGAAATCATCAATCGTAGACGGGCATACTAACCACCTGTTAACATGCACGCCATGGGGTGTGACCTGTTGTTACATAGCCTACTGATGCACCCCCCCCTCCCCACATGCACTCACTGAACTGTAGTATCCCTGTCGATGTCCTCAATCTTAGGCCATTCCAACTACCTGTACATGTGTAATCTCTGTGGCGCGCCTTGTAATTGCATAGTACTATAATGATGATATGCACATAGGCAGGGGTTCTCATCCAAACACTGGCATGTCAGAGTGTGTGTTACTGTGTCTGGATTCCCTGAGCGTGTCTGTGTTTGCATGCTGTCATGGCAGTGGGTATTACTGCTTCCCAATGAGAAGCCACTATTTCCACTGGCCTTTACGCTTGTCATCCAACATACCATTCTTTTACCCACTCCGTACTCCAGATAACTATACCTGTGATGTCACCCACTATGGATGTGATGGCTCTGAACACAGTAGCTTACTACACAGCTATCATGCTCTTGGATCATTAGAACAGTAAACATAATTAAAACATGGGTGAATATAACTGTGATGTGGAAGCTACAAAGTGCATGCAGGTATTGTCATACTGACCTGTGGGTAGTCAACATGTACATATGGGACTCCCGCAAACACCAACATCCCCCGGCCTGAAAGAGCAAGGCAGAACGTCAAGATCAACATGCTGTTAGTGTTGTTACACATGATACATGCTGTCAAATGTATAAAATGCATTCTAAAACTGCAATACATCGTATGTGTGCTGCCTGTCAGCACTACTCAACAATATTAATCTACAATTGTCTACCTAGTATGTTCACCCTGTGCATCCGACCATATGAACATGTCCCTGCACCAATGGTGTGGATGACAAGGATGCGGCACAGGCATCATCATATGCAGAGGGTGATAATGTTTGCCAGAGGCCTAGGCTGTGCCATTGGATGACATCATGCATGTGTGTTAGGGCCTGTGATATCATTGGGCGTGTGTGGATGTTATGCGTGTGTATGTTGAGGTGCCCTACATTTGTTTCCAGTGTGTGTGTATATGCATGCACGCAGGTCTGGCATGTGGCTGGCCTACACAGGGGTAATACTGTCAGCTGCAGACTATACAAGGCAGGTGTCACAGTTCACGGTGTCCGGCCATGGCCACGTGACCTGCGCCTGCCAGGGGTTGCATGGGCACTACCACGCAGTGGTCCAGATTGGGTACCGTCTGATGACACATGTCCACTGGAATCGTGTCCCTGTTGGGACCATTCAGAACCACGTGCACATGGCCTGCTGTGTCCTGGTGTGGACTGCACAGCACCAGCAACACTGCTGCTGCTGCTACTGCTACTATATGAGCAGGCATGTGCAATAGCATGTTCACGTAGACCTTTAACAGGTGATGTAGCTGGCCTACGTCCACGTGCCTGATGCCTCACTCCCACCAGATGTTCCAGCACAGACATTCCACACTCGAGGATTGACATACCACAGTCAAGGACTCCCACCATGTCACCCAATCGTCTGTCCAAAACATCTGCAAGATGATGGTGAGCATTTGCAAGTGCCTGGATGTTGTCAGTTAATGAACGGACAGCAGCCCTCTGATGCCTCAGACCATCTCTGTTGTGCCATTCAGCACGTGCCTGTACCTCCTTTACAGCCTGAAACATGTGTCTGGTGACTCTAGCTGATGTGCTTAGTCTCGCAGGGGCATGATGGCCAGTGGTCTTCCAACGAGCAGCACTTGGCATATGCCTGTGTGGGACCTCACCAGTCTGTTGACTGAGATCATGGTGTGCAGGCACAACTTCCATAGTCACCACACTTCCCTGTTCCATGCTACCACCTGCCAACTGTCCTTCCTGTATGGCCGGTGGTGATGGGGTATTTGCAGGCAGGGGAACTGTGTGCAAGTATGAAGGGGAGACAGGTGGAATGGCAACCAATGGCACAGATTCAGCCCCTGACAACCCTGCCTGTGCCTCAATCATACTATCATCATCACTGCTAGAGTCTGTGGGGACACTAACATCAGGTGAACCGCAGGAGGGCAACGCACCTAGATCAACTCCTGTGAGGGGATGACAAGAACTATACATTACAAGTTATACCAGATACACACAGACAGACAGAGACACACACACACACACACACACACACACACACACACACACACACACACACACACACACACACACACAGAGGCACACACAGACACACAGAGACACACAGACAGAGACACACACAGACACACACAGACACACACAGACACACACATAGACTGACACACACACACAGACACACGGACAGAGACACACATAGACTGACAGAGACACAGACAGACAGACAGAGACACACACAGACACACACAATACATGCAGGTGATATGGCAGATGGCATTCAGCTTAGACAATTATAGTTTTGGCTTAGGCAATTATAGTAGTAGTTATCATACATCCCTGAGTGGCACACAACAGCATGCATGTGGTATAGCAGACGGCATGCACCTTACATAATTATAGTGGTGGTTAGCATACATACCTGTATTGCACCATTTGTGTTAGTAGCCTATGCCCCATACCTGCAACACAATGCATGCACTTTGCACCATCGCACTGTACTGCCATGGTGTGTGCAACATACATCACATGTTAACAGACCATTGCTGACCTTTGTACGTCTGCCACTGATTCTTTGTGTTGGCCACCGCCCCTATGTGTGAGGACATGAGCAGTAGGGTATGTCGACTGCATACTATGTTTGCCTGAGCCCTAGCTTGCTTATCTCCCCCAAAGCAGTGCATGTCTGTTCAACATTATTCTGCCTACCCCTGAACTGAGTGTAGACATTATGCATGTGGCTGTACCCACATGTTTGACATGGCTGTCCTTACTCTGCAATGGTGCCACAGACCAGCACAGATTTACAGTACACCGGCCTGCTGTGTGGCATATGAGCTTGCCAATCACATGTAGTATGACTTGTCTTCTGCTGACGTGTTGAATGACATGCATACATGTGTAACACAATGGTGTCCTTTCCAATCTACAATACGGTAATGGTGTCCCAATGCAGGGACATGTTATACAAACATGGGCCTTCAGCTGATGAAATGTTTTCTGTCCACCCTACAAATATGCAGGGACATACTGCAAATTGAGTTGATGTGCATAGCTATTGCAGGGCATCATGTGGCTTCACAATTGCTATACAGTGTGAGCTACTGACACAGTTCATAGCCATGACTATTTTCACATACAATACATGTCTAATGTGGAATGTGACCCACGTCACCGAGGTGTATGCACAATAAACCCTAATGTGGAATGTGTGACACAGGTCACAGAAGGGTATATGGATGACACCCCTGCACATCTGCAACCATATTACTGATACCTGGCAACTATGCCCACACATGGCAAACTTACAAGTACTCTATGTCCCACATGCCATCTGTGTACCTCACACACATAAGGAGCAGGCATGACAGTGATGTCTGACACCAGAAAGGTGAATGTACTGAATCTGTGGCTTGATGTGGATGTATGTGTATGTTGTGCAACACATGTATGTATTTGGATATTGTATAGGTGAATGCTTCCATGTCGTGACACACTCCACATGTTCAAGACATGTTATGTGGTGGTTTCATGTTATGCCTACACAAGCTGTGCACAGGCCTGTATGATGTTTAGTATTTCACATCTGCAATATCACCGTTAAACAAAGGCCATAGTTGTATTGTGTCGAGCCAATGTACAACAGGGTGTACACACATGTACATCACTTCTACTGTGTGTTTTGCTTCATGTCATTCTAAGGGGATCCAGTATCTGTCTGCTTGGGATGACATGGTCGACAAACCACGATGCTTTGCCACAGATGGCCTGCACCTGTCGCCCCTGGATATTCTGGATACTGGCTAAGGCTTTTGCTGACCCTATAGTGCCTTTTTTAGGCAAGGTTCTAATAACAAATTCACCACCATAACAGGAACAGGCAAGCAAAAACTGAGAATAATGCTACTCAATGCTAGAAGTCTAAATCTCAAAATGCACTCACTCGAGGCACTCCTTAAAATGGAGATAATCGATATCTGTGCAGTGACTGAGACCTGGTTCAAGGCTCCAGAGAGCATCCCTGCACTACCAGGCTATAACTCATACCACACTTTTTGGCCATGTAAGCTGGACCAAAACACCAAAGGCAGAGGTGTGTCCATATTCATTAAGGATATCCACACCACCAGGCTAG
This sequence comes from Protopterus annectens, assembly GCF_019279795.1. NCBI lineage: Eukaryota > Metazoa > Chordata > Ceratodontiformes > Protopteridae > Protopterus > Protopterus annectens. The sequence continues at coordinate 1,643,936,434 of NC_056729.1, read as the reverse complement.
TTGCTCAGTATAATGCATCTGAGGTTATCCAAGTGCAACTAACTCTGGGCAAAACTGCAATCCAAATTGTAGCTTGCTACAGATCCCCCACCATGACCCAGGATTCCCACTCCTCTTTTCTTGATGTACTGGAAAATATTAGGGTTCAACCAAACACCCTAATAATGGGCGACTTCAACTACCCCACCATTAACTGGGAAAACTACTTGTGTACCAACTCATAAACGCCAATGCCGTGGATCAACTTATCCACAACCCCACCAGGGGCAACAATATCCTAGACCAAGTCATTACCAACATGAGTGACTGGTGTTCCACACCTGAAGTCAACTCCTCATTGGTCCGATCCAAGCATAAGCTAATTACCCTTGATATCCACATCCCGCCCCATCCCCATTAAGGAAACCGCAGTAAAAAAATTCTCCAAATCCAACTTCATGCTTCTTAAGAGAGAAGTGGTGAACTTCATGACACCCATGCAGATGGACAATACAGTTACAACTGCTGAATCCTACACAAATTCACTCTATAAGCACTTACACAAGTGCATGGATCATTCTATCCCAGACAGAACCAAGACGCTATCCTCCAAAAATAGGAAGCCAATCTGGTGGTCCCCTGCCATAAACAAACTGTACAACAGAAGGAAGAAACTGTTGCAAAAGAAAGTAAAATCCCATGAGTGGAGGAGCTCCCTGTTCAGCCTCAGTAAGAAGCTGAGCTCCCTTATAAGATCCTCCAAAGCTAGCTACGAAAAAAAAATCGCCACTAACTCTAAGGACAACCACAAAGCATTCTATAGGTATGTCAAGAATCTCAATGGCAATACCCAGATCTGCTCTGAGTTACAGCACAAAGGTATGAAAATTACAGAACCAACTGATATTGCCAACATCCTGGCAGATAGGTTCAGTGCTAACTTTACCCCTCCTCACCCCCTAAAGGGCCCATATCTATACAGGAAGAATGCATAGTCCCTGTAATCACAACTATGCAGGTAAAAGCTGCACTCTCTAAAGCCAAAATCACAGAATCCATGGGACCGGACAACATCAGAGGCTGCATTTTACACAAACTTCAGAATGAACTGGCTCCCCACTTAAGCACCATGTTCAATAAAAGTCTCGCATCAGGCTTTGAGCCCACTGAATTTCACACAGCAACAGTTATCCCACTCCACAAAGGGAGAGCCACCACTGATCCTAGGAACTATTGACCTATTAGCCTGATGAGCCTGTTCTGAACTCATAAACAAAGACATTGGTAACCTCCAAACTCTGGATCCCACCCAGTTCGGGTTTGTGAAAGGCAGATCATGCCTCCTGATCCTGATCGACTTCTTTGAGGCAGTCACCAAAGCCATAGATGAGGGTAAAGTGGTTCACACAGCCTATCTTGACCTTGCCAAGGCTTTCAACACCATCCCCCATTCTGGAATTATAGCTAAACTCACTAAACTAGGTATAAATCCCTACATCACAAGATGGGTTGCCAACTGGCTTAATAACAGGACCCACACTGTAAAAGTTGCAGACTCCAAATCTGACCTCAAAGCAGTGACAAGTGGAGTACCATAGGGTTCCGTCCTGGGACCTCTCCTATTTGTTATCTACTTCTCTGAAGTACAGGCTAACACAGAAGGCCTCTGGCTAATGAAGTTCGCAGATGACTGCAAACTAGGAGCCATAGTCAAGTCCCCAAATGATGTCGACATCCTACAGAAGGGCCTTGCTGAGACAGATGCCTGGTTTCAGAGCCATGGCCTCAAGCTGAATGATAAAAAGTGCAGTGTCTTCCCCTTTGGTAAAAACTCTGTACCCATGAACTACCACATAGGCAGCAATCTACTTAACACCGAATGTGTGATAAGAGACCTTGGGACCCAGGTTTCATAGTTTCATAGTTTCATAGTAGTGTACTAGGCTATCTGCCCGGGGGCATTTACAAGCCTAGCCAACAGTGATGTGGCTTTACGCCACCCCATACTATGTAGTTGCGCCTCTCTAGTAGTGACACATGTGGAACCCCATTATTTAGTAAACTATACCTCTGTCTAGTAGTGACACTGAGGTCACTCCCGGGGTAAACTTGCAATCTCCCATCCATGCATCGAGATTTTTCTTGAACAGTGCCAATGAAGGGCTCTGTCTCACGTGAACTGGGATTTTGTTCCAGAGTATTGGTAACCTCTGTGTTATGAATCTATCCCTCCAGCATGTCCTATTCATATTTGTGCAGAGGTTGAAATCTTTAGCTCGTGTGGTTCTGGTGGATTTGGATTTTTTGAGATGGAGCATGTCCATCAATTCCTGGTTGGACATAGCCCTGTATGTTAGGCACAAATCACCTCTGAGCAGGCGGTATGCTACTGAATAGAGCTGGAGTTTCTTTAATCTAGCTGGATAAGACACATGTTTTAGACCTATGATCCTCTTGGTGAGGTACTTCTGGGGTCTTTCCAGTTGCTGCATGTGCCGGGTGAGATACATCCCAAATGGAGCATTATATTCGATCATGGGCCTGATGAGGGAGGAATACAGAGGTACAATGACCTCCTTTGATCTGGATGAGAATCCCTTCATGATGAGATGGGCTAGGTAGAAAGTCTTTCTGACCACTTTGGCAACATGGTTGTCAAAGGAGAGGTCACTATCGACTTGAGTCCCCAGGTCTCTGATTACATCTTCTGTATTCAGTGGGTTATTGTCTACGTGATAGTTTGTGGGTACTTTGTTTTTCCCAAAGGGATGACTATACATTTTTGGCGTTAAGTTTGAGGCCATGATTCCGCACCAGTTGTCCGTTTCAGTGAGACCTTTCTGTAGGATGTGTGTGTCAGCAGGTGAATCCACTATGGCGCCCAGTTTGCAGTCATCTGCAAACTTTGTCAGCCATAATCCTTCCATGTTTGCTTTCACCTCTGAAAAATAAATGCCGAATAGGAGTGGACCCAAGACTGAGCCCTGTGGGACACCACTTGTGACGGGTTTTGAGTCTGACATGGCTCCAGCAATTTTAACCTTATGGGTTCTGTTTTTAGCCAATTTGCTACCCATCTTGTGACATATGGATTTACATTTAGGCTGCTGAGCTTGTCGATGATGCCAGAGTGTGGTATTGTGTCAAAGGCCTTAGCCAAGTCCAAATAGGCAGTGTGGACAGCCTTGCCCTCATCAATGGCACTAGTGACTGTCTCAAAGAAGTCAACCAGGTTTAAGAGGCAGGATCTGCCTTTTACAAAACCGAACTGTGTGGGATCAAGGGTCTGCAGATCACCAATGTCGCCATTTATGAGTTCCATGATGATCCTTTCCATAGCCTTACAGATCAGGCTGGTCAAACTTATGGGGCGGTAGTTACCTGGGTCAGTTGAATTTCCCCCTTTGTGGAGTGGGACCACTGTTGCTGTGTGCCAGTGTTCAGGTACATATCCTGTAGTGAGGCTAAGATTGAATAAAGTTCTTAGGGGGTTTAGTTCATCTTGGAGTTCACGTAACACGCAACCGGGGATACCATCGGGTCCCATAGATGCTGTGTTTTTTGCCTTGTTGAGTGCTGATTTCACCTGTGTGTCTGTGATGACAGGTAGGTTACATTCAGCAGGGATAGTTACTTCATCTTTAGGGGGTGAGGGAGGGGAGAAATTTGCACTGAACCTATCTGCCAGAATGTTGGCAATGTCAGTAGGGTCAGTGAATTTTTTGTTATTGTGTACCAGCTCAGAGCATATCTGAGAATTTCCTCCCAAGGTTCTGACATAATTGAAGAAGGCTTTATGATTGTCTTTGGTATCCTTGGCAATCTTTTTCTCAAAGTTTGCTTTAGATGTTTTTATGAGAGAGCGTTTTTTACTTGTGCTGATCAGGAAGCCTTTCCCTTGTACGATTTGGCTCTCTCCTGCACCAGCTTCCTTCTTTTGTTGTACAGTTTGTTTATTGCCGGGGTCCTCCAAACCGGGCGTTTTCCCTTGGTGGAGAGGGTCTTGGTTTTAGTTGGGATTGCCTGATCCATGCATTCCTGGAGATGTCCATAGAAGGCTTTTGAGAAGGATTCAGCATTTTGGGATGTGGTTTCCATTGACCCAGTAGGCTTAAAGGATATCATTTCCGACTTAAGGAGCTCAAAGTCAGCTTTTGAGAAGTTTTTCACTGTAGTCTTTTGTTCTGGGGGTGGGGGTGGGATATGTACATCCAACGTGATCAGTTTATGATCAGATCTTACTAGTGAAGGGTTTATATCCGGTGCGGAGCATTTGGACCCCATGTTTGTGATAATCAGGTCAAGTATATTATCTCTCCTCGTAGGAGAGGTGACCAGTTGCTCCATAGCATTTGAGTTTATGAATTCCAGGAATCTATAGTCTCTCCTTTGATAGTCACATCACCACAGTAGCCAGGAAGTCCTTCTACGTGGCACACCTCATCATAAAAGGGTTCTCATCCACCAAAAAGAGGTCATTGTTCCCCTCTACTCGACACTCATTAGACCCATTATAGAGTACAATGCCCCTTTTGGAATGTACCTCACAAGACATCTGCAGTAGCTGGAAAGGCCGCAGAAGTACCTCACAAAGAGGATTACTGGCCTCAAACAAATGCCCTACACTGACCTCCTCAAAAAACTTCAGCTTTACTCTATAACATATCGCCTATTCCAAGGTGATCTCTGCCTAACATATAAAGCTATGTCAAACCCAGAGCTGTTGGACATTCTACACCTAAAGAAATCCCAATCCCTCAGAGCTACACACTCTAGGGACCTACACCTTGTCACCACAATAAACAGGACATGCTGGAGGGACAGATTCCTGTCCCAGAGACTTCCCATATTCTGGAACAGGCTACCCATCTATGTCAAACAAAGTTCTTCATTAGCACTCTTCAAGAAAAATCTTTATGAGTGGATGGGAAATAGGAAATTCACCACAGGGATCACTTCTGTGTCTCTGCTCGACAGTGGCACAGGAAAATAACTTTCTTGGGTGGCATAAGCCAGGGAACCTTGTTGGCTAGGGTTACATAGGCCCTTGGGCTGATAGCCTAGTTCCTACCTATGAACCTATGTCTCTGTCCATCCTCCATGGCCATGTCTACACATGTTCAGTCCAATGGTTGTGATGGCCATGTTATTTCACATGTCAGTGTTATCCCATATGACATACACCCATAGATGTCATATGCTCCACTGAGGACAGGGTTATGCAGACAAGGGGTGGTATGTATGGGATGTGAGACATGTTTTGCAGGATAGTTGAGCAGTGTTGCAGTCAGCCCACTACATGTCATGGACATGACTGATAGCACATGACATTGTGTGACATTCATAACAAGGGGATACTCCACAAGGGTGTATCCTGTGAGCCTGGCATACTCCAGCTCCAACACATTTAGTGTGTGTGCACACATATGCTCTCTGTACAGTACTGTTTGTATTCCCAACATGTGTAATGCTGCTATGTAGTACCTGTCCCTACAGTGGAACACACCTCCACCATTGTATTCACTGTTGTCCACACATCTGGCAATGACAGCTTGGAAGGTTTAGTGTAGGTGTTTCAGATAGTCTTCAATTGTTTCACATAGGTAAACAGTGTGATGCATTGCAGGTCTGACCAGTGTCCTTTACCAGGACCACCATACATTATGTGTACGTATGTTATGGCAGATAGCATGCAATTAATATGTTCCATGCATTATCAAGCCTGGTAAATAATAGCAGTCTCACCTGACACAGGCTGCTGTCACTGCAAAACACCAGAGGTTCCTAAACAGGAGTGTCACAGCAGTAAGATCATTATCCACACCTGTGTGGTAGCTACAGGGTGCAATGTCTATGTTAGCACATAATCCAGTACAAAACACTATACTATGGCATATGCACATCTGTGCATACATAGAGTAGCAGACTATAGTATGTGGCATGTGTGCATACATGCTTTGCATATGATGTTACATTACATATTGTACAGTAACACATGTAACTATGTGATATATGGCTGTGTTTTATGTACAGTAGTGACTTACCAGGCAACTCCAGGCTGAGTGGTTGAGAGACACCTACCTCCACAATACCAGTTAAAGCTTGTGGATGGAGGTCTGCAGATGTCCCCAGGTTGGCCAGTAACTCCTCGGTACATGTGAGTGGGGGCTAGGTGAGTGGCCCCCCACCTGTTGCACCTTGTTCCCTGGTGATTGCATTAGCACGCTGTTTTGCCCGTCTTATCAGGTCAGTGCAGTGTCGGCGCACCTGCTGATAGGTGCGATTGTGACCACCAACATCATTTACCCTCCTGCAGAGTTCCTCCGACAGGGCATCCCACTGCTGTGTATCCTGTGGCACATAGCTAAAGAGCGTTGTTTAGTTGTCGAGGAGGTATGGGATGAGGACCTTATCCTCCAAGCGGCTGTATGGCAGCAGTCTGGTACGTGGCATACCTGGAAGACATAACAATGGAGACAGGTCACAGTAACTCACAGAGACGTACAGCAGTACAGCTGAACATACATGTGTATCACATTTATTAAGATTACAAATACGTCTTTGTAGATCTACATGACACTAACACCACTGACATGTATAAGTCACACACATTTGACACCTACTGGTGATGTGATGTTATCGCCATATATGAACATTGTTAACTTTGTCATTATTCCTGTTTGGAGCTTTTCTCCCCGGGCCTCTACTGAAAATGGACCTATATCCAGCTAGACTAGCCCGGTCAACAAATGTGAAATAAAATAAATAAAATAAATAAATGTGTGTGTCATGTGATGACATTGCTCATACACCATGTGGGGGTTGTCTTGACGTGGGCATGTCTGTTTGCCTGTAGTGGTGTCTTTACCTATCAGCCTGGATGTGTTCACATTAATGCAATTGACCTTAATGTTGTGTATATGCCACATATATAGTCATACATAGCCGTTAGAGACATGATCTGTGACCCTGCAGACTTGTAAGCATGTATGTGTTTTGCAATATACATCTACATGACACTGTACAGCTGTGTAGCATCCTGCCATGTATTGCCTGTGTTGCACATGTGTAACACATGGGACAATAGCTAACCTGATGGTATTTGCAGGGTTGGATATCAACTATGGCATGTATGGTCATAATGATCTAGTAGGCTATATGCCCTGGGCCATTTATGAGCCTAGGCAGACAGGTTACCTAGCTATAGGCAACAGACAGGTAAGTTTCAGTGGCCAGTTCAAGCAGTGCCACAGAACCGAAACACATGGTTACTGATATATTTGGCACGGGGTCATCACACCATGTCACAGAATGGGGCGATGTGTAGTTTCACTGGATAGCGATGCATAGTATGGCAAGAGTATGTTGAGTGTATGGGACAGAGATCTGTCAGGCATGTTGTGATCCTTGTACTAGAAATGTGGATGCCCATGACGTATGAGTTTATTTGGGATCAGGATGTGTTAAGTGTAGCATGTCCAACACCTCTGGGTTGGACATGGCTTTATTCAGGGTAGTCTGCATGTTACATAGTGCAGCTAGGGATTGTGAACAGCAGTGTAGGCCATCTACACATGGGCAATAACCCTTAAAGGAAATGTGTGATCTATTATGGGTCACATGGGTGTTGAGTATGGCTGAGCAGTTATCTCTATATTCCTGGATGGCACCCTGTCATGATTAGGGCTGCCAAATACAACTACCTGTCTTTTGTGGTGACGTAACTATCAAAGGGAAGTACTTTCCAGCTGCATCCCATACACACAGTTGCCATTATGTTGACTGCTGCCTAGGTGGTAGTTAATGGGTACATGGACTGTAACATAGGGGATGACAATACGATACTTATCTGTCAGATTGTGGCCATACATCACACACCACACATCTGACACACTAAGGCCCTTCTGTATATTGAATGCAGCACACAATGAGTCGACTATTGCTCCTAGTTCATAGTCATTTGCAGACATCAATAAGCTGATGCCTTCTGTGTTAGTCTATGTGGTATAGATAACAAAGAGGGGGAGTACCAGGAATGACCCCTGTATTACTATGGCTGGCACTGGTTTGATGTGCATGTATTCATCAGACACCTTCTGTAGTGTGGGTTCTGCCAGCAGTCAACCACTCCTGTGACATAGGAATATACACTTAGTTTACTGAGTGTAGCTGGAACACAGTATGGGTGATGGTGTCCTATGACCTGGCAAGGTCATGATATGCAGTGTGAATCAACCCTACTGTCATCTACATCTGTACCGAGTACATCAATTACATTGACCACAGTACATGGCCATACAGACCAGACTCAACAGGGTAGTTGTGCACTATGTCCCATTATCAATGGTGTCTCCCCCTTTGTGGGGTGTGGTAACTGTTGCTGGGCACCATTCAGTGTGTACACAGCCTGACATGGAGCTATGATTGAACATGATGTGTATATGGATAGCTGAATGTTCTTACATTTGTGTAGAATACACCCTGGGATGTTGACAGGTCCCATGAAAGCTGTATGTATGGCTTTAGAGAGTGCAGCTTGTACCTGCATAGTCGTTAGTACAGGGGCCCTGTAGTGTACATGGATATATTACTAAGTGTACCTGTTAGAGGTGGGGGGAGGTGGGAGTGGGTTTAGGTTCTCCAAGACCCTATCTGGATGAACGGGTGTTATTTCTGTAGGTGCAGTACTTCCCATGCCATAGTGCTGTGCAGCACGGCAGGTCTTGTCATTGCCATTATGATTAATGACAGCTATAGAATGCTCTGTGCGTGGCCTCATAATATGTGGCTGATTGGTTTCACAGTAGCTTTGCGTGGTTTTATATGGTGTATCTGCATCTTACTGAGGCTGACCAGGGATCACCTACACTCATGTGTGTTCACTCTTGCAACAGTTACTACCTTCTGTGGTACAGTTTAAAGCATGGTACCATCAGTTTGCCTACTTGTTTGTGTTGGGTTGACTCCTGGTTCTGTTTCAATGGCACAATCACTGCACATATGTGACTGCTTAAGGTTCATTTGTGTAGGATTCAGCATTTGCACACGCATTGTCCATCTGCATGGGTGCCATGGCACTCACCACTCTGCTCCTTGGAAACATAACATTGGCATTGGAGACTAACTATGTGTAGCATAATGTTAGTCCTTTTTGTGTGACTACTGTGATCCAGGTCAGTGGGATCGATGGAATCCAACATGCATTGAGCACAGGTGTTGGTACATGAGGAGTCTTCCTGGTTCATAATGGAATAGTTGAGAGTAGCCAATATTATGGTTCTCTCTCAGACTTAATTTTCCCCATTACAGCACATTATGACAGTTGGGAAGTCCATGGCCTGGTGGGTGATCTGTCTCAAGGTGCATTTTGAATTCCATTGAATTATTTGCTCAGCATAATGCATCTGATGTTATGCAAGTGCAATTAGCGTGGGGGTGTCCATATCCTTCAGGAATATGGACACACTTGCGGTCCATGTATTCCAATAAAGGATAATGGGAAAAAGGTGAGATATGTGTTATAACATGGTCATGCATGTGTGCTCTCCAGAGCATTGAAACATGTCTCAGCCACCGCACAGATATGTTCTCCATGTTAGGGATTGACATATGTGTGTCCATATAGTGTTTCTGACATGTATCATTGTGTAGCGAGACCCGCAGTTTATTGCTTGGCTGTCCCTGTAACAGCAGTGGACCCTCACCTGAACCATGCATGATGAAGGCACTATAGGGGAAGCATGAGCCCTAGGCTGTATCCAGATTCCCAGGGGTGACAGGTGCAGGCCCTGTCTGGCAAAGCATCATGATCTGTCAACCATGTTATCCCAGGATGACAGATACTGGATACCCTGGGACATGCACCACTACACTAGACAATTGTAGAATACAATCCTTTTGTCCCTGTACTGCAGTATCATTCTGGCCAATGGCAGAATGCTACCCAGGCCTTGAGACATACCTGCATGGGCTACAAGACCTCACAGTTCCTACATGTGTTTCCATGCAGTCCAGGCTACTGCATCACAGGTCCTGCACAACAACATGGAATATGCCAGAGCCATGTGTATAGTTCAAAAGGTGGTCTGAGTGTATGCGGCTAATCATGGCAGACAGGCAGCTGACAGTATGTATGCCCTCATACAGGTCGGTGTGTAACATAGTGCTAGAGTTTGCATTCACAAATGAGTACTGTTGGGCATGTTTCCAGTCATGTGTTCAGAGATGTGGCACAATTATGCAAACTATGTCATACAGTTTGTGTATTTCGGCGTCTGTCTCTTCCTACGTGGGGGGGTCACTTGATTGGCCAGATACTTAGACGTGTTTGTGAATGTGTGTGATTTCCGGTAGTGTGTGTGGGTGTCCTTACTGTGTTCTGCTAAGTGTATGTGTTGGTTGTGTTGATAAGCTGCATGTGTTAACCTATACCTCATGACTGTCCAGTCCAGTCATGGCTGTAGACTGGGCTGCCTTCCAGCTTACCTCTGTAGCTGCATCCCAGACAATGTGTGAGGAGTGGTGTTAGGTGGGTCTGGCAGTGTACATGTCATAGAGATTACATTCCCCCAGGATGGCCACATACACAAAGCTGACATTAGGAAACATGAGTAGCTGACTAGTGAACATGCCTGTATGAGCTGTCAGTACAAGTACCAAGTACAGTATTTAGTTTATGTATTGCTTATGAAGATGTTTTAGACAGTGATGCTCACATGTAAATATTTGTGTTATGGACGTGATAACACATGCTACTATGGAAATATTTTTGCTACCTTTTGCAGCAATCCTCCTCTGAGGAGCACATCACATCCTGTTAGTTGATTACAGATGATGCAAGTGTCTACAGGTCTGTTTCCTTCTCTGGGTATATATTCACATATCCACCAGGACCATGAGCTCTTTTGGGTACAGACAACCACTCCCCAAACAGAGTCATGTATCAATAGGCTCTGATGCCACTATCAGCATGATCAGGATATAATCAGATAATGTGAGCCATCACCTATGATGCGGCTGTTACACATGGGCAGCTGTCTCCTACATCTTACACTCCTACTGCAGATGTTACACTGGAGTTAAAGATGATATCCAACCTGTTTCATTACCAATGCTGTGCACTACCTTATAAACAGTATGTGCAGGCGGCTGTTAGGTTGGCAATGAGAGGTTGGGCTACACAAACCTGGTAGTCCAACCAGTGTGTCTGTACTCTTAATATTCACTCTATGTAGGTGTGCACATAGCCATTTGGCCCAGCCCTGTAACAAGGGTCACTACACATTTGCATAACATGTACACATGCACAGCTGTTATCGCTTGCAAATAATAGTAGAGAGGTGGATATTACATGTGCTATGTGCATGGATAGTTACCTGGCTCTTCCAATTATCTTTGCTATCATGCTACTAAACTGTCAGATGAATACTGATGCTATGTATCCTGTCACTGAGTATTGTAATTGCCAATAGATATAACTACTGTTTGCATAATATAACAGAACCGCTATGTAGAATAGAATACAGATCTGCCTAGAGTACTGTACATTACACAGTGATTGGCACAATATCCCGCAATGCACACCATATTTGTACGGTAAGCCCATCTTTAACATGTTCATCTTACTTATACACCCATACATATGTCGACGGTTACAATATATCGACATATACTATCCCCTGTTATAGCACATACTTGTAGGACCAGTCCTGACACTGACAGTGGCTGGAAGCGAATTGGTGGGTTCCAAGCCCATATCATCCCTTGTGGTGTATGAGGAGTGTGTCATGTGACCTACAGCAGTACACACATAGAATACTACAAGCATTACTACTGCTCAACAATGCATCACTACAAGATAGCTATTTCCCTATATGCATTGATTACACTGTAATTCTTACAGTACAGATACTACATACACAGACATACTACATGTTATACATACCGTTTTACTAATCGGAGGTGTTATTAACTAGTATAATACTCATTTTTGGTTTGTCTTTCAGTGTTTAGTACTTTCCTACAGGTAGATACAGATGGTTTGAATGTGTGACAAGGCAACCTTTTATAGTTACAGATCAGTAACGTGCTATCCCAATGGCCAATTGGTGTTCCTAAGTAGCTAATTACATGCACATCAGCTGCGCTGCTACTGCCTTAGCCAATACCATGGCTACAGTGGAGTATAATTGAGTACTCCACTTGGGCGTTGTCCCTTTGCCTTACCTGTGAGGAATACAGCATGGAAGTTTTGTTTGGAATCTCTTGCAACAGCTGTATGGAGACGAACAGTAATATATTGTGTGTAATGCCTAGTGGAGTTGGTCTAAATGTGAGTACTGCTGGTATATTTCTGAACATTGCTATTTGTGCAGGGTTTGTCTGTACCTAATACTTCTGCATATGTGTCAGTCTGGCCAAGTTGTTTGACCAGCTCAAGGCTGCATAGCTATGCATATAATGTTAGGGGGTTTACAGTTTGCTTACCAGACATATTTAGTTTGGTGTTACTGTGTATCATACTGTGCTAATAATCAGTACTCAGTAAAACTTCTTGGTGTACGAACCTTTCAACCCTCTGAAACGGGATTAGTTCATACAAACCTTGTTACATCAGCAGCTGTTCAATTGTTTAAC